>NC_081559.1:142353371-142376581 GCF_022355385.1 Mustela nigripes
TTCTTTACATTTTATAAATAAAAATATATCATTAGTCTTCAATTTTTCTTTCACCATTTATACTTCTAGAATTTCTGGGGATTTCCATTTTAATTTTTATGCTTAAAATGTGTTTATCAGGGTACCTGGGTGGCTCAGCCGTTTGAACTTCTGCCTTTGGCTCAGGTCATGACCCCAGGGTTCTGAGATTGAACCTGCATCAAGCTCTCTGCTCAGTGAGGAGCCTGATTCTTCCTCTCCCTCTGCCTACCATTCTGTCTCCTTGTGCGCGCTCTCTCTCTCTCTCTGTCAAGGAAATAAATAAAATCTTAAAAAGTAAAATAAAATATGTTTATCAAATTTTTGTCTCTTTTTAACATTTAAGATAACTTTTATGATTGTTTCTTCCAACATAATAGACTAAATGTCTTAAAAGTCCTCTTTATACCAACAAGAATAAAATAAAGCAAACATCCTTCAAAAGACATTGTTAAACTGGTACAAAAATAAGGAAAATCACTTGGGGATAAAAGTTAAAAGGGAATGAAAACCAGAACATGAAACTGAAATTCTATTTATGTGTTTCTTGTGTGTCCTTGCTGATTCCTGAAACCAAGAAGATTGAACATTACAGAGCCCAAACCCAGAAGACAAGGACATGGACCTGCTCAAAGGGTATACCCAGAATGTAGACTCCCAGAATCAGGACCTTCATAAAGCAAGACTTTAAAAAACTGCTTTTGCTTTATAAAAAGGCAAGATGACATACTACCAGTATGATTTAAGACATGAAAAGTGAAAAATTTAACTTGTCCTGGGTTAGCAACTTGCTA
This sequence comes from Mustela nigripes, assembly GCF_022355385.1. Lineage (NCBI taxonomy): Eukaryota > Metazoa > Chordata > Mammalia > Carnivora > Mustelidae > Mustela > Mustela nigripes. Next base: position 142,354,184 of record NC_081559.1, read on the forward strand.
GGTCACATGTGAAAAACAAATTTAAATCTTAACTAGGGACACACACTAGTGTAGATTTCCCAATATGCCCACAGATTAAGGTCCCTCCCTAAAATGAATTTATAATAAAAAGATTACCATACATGAAGATAACAAACCACTATAACCAAGAGACAGCAAATTAATAATTGACATAAATACAGCAACAATAACTTCAGACATCTCTTTGTTGAGTAAGGAATATAAAATATGATATCTAAAATCTACAAAAAGTAAACTATACAAATGAAAACAGAAGTAAAGAATAAGATGTTTCTATCCTTACTTCCTACAGTCTATTCTGAACATAGAGTCCTAAGTGATCACTTTAATATATATGTCAGATATGATCATTCCACGGTTTAAACCCTGTGATGGCTCCCAATTCATTTAGAATAAAAACCAAGTCCTCAAAATAATTTATAAGGCCCTACATGATTTCACCACTATTCTCTCTCCCCCCACACCACCCCTTGTCCTTCTTCATGAATATTTTCCAGCCAGACTGACCTCGTTGTTTTCCTTGACCCCACTTTAGTATCTTTGCATTGGCTAACAAATCTGCCTGGAACATCTTCTCCCAAATACCTATATCCTTCACTTCTTCATATCCGTTCCTTCTTAATGACACTTTCCATGAACACCCTTTTAAAAATGGTAACCAACTTTCAACCACAGCACTACTAATATCTTATATCATGCTCGTGGTTACTCTATGCTTTCTTTTACATAAAACTCCTTGCCTCCAATGGACTTATTATATCCATTGTTTACGGCCTCCCTTATTCCACTATGCTTTATACAAACAAAGATCATGTTTTTGTCTGTTTTTATTTTTCACTAAAATATCCCAAGTGCCTAAGAAGTACCTGGCATAGGAGGCAAATCTGTTGAATTAACACTTTTAAATAAAGGCCAGGCATATTTGAAAAGAACTGAGAAAATTCACCAATACTAGACTTTAATCAATGGAGTGCCACGGTGGCTCAGTCAAGTGTCTGACTCTTGATTTCAGCTCAGGTCATGATCTCAGGATTGTGAGACTGAGCTCCATGTTAGTCTCAGAGCTGGACATGGAGCCTGCTTAAGATTCTCTCTCTCAATCTCTCCTTCTATTCCTCACACCTGCCCACACTATCTCAATCTCTCTCTCTCTCTCTCTCTCTCTCTCTCGGGAAGAAAAAAAAAATAATAGCTACTGAAAAATGAAATTTCTTTTTTTTAAGAATTTATTTATGTGGGGCGCCTGGGTGGCTCAGTGGGTTAAAGCCTCTGCCTTTGGCTCAGGTCATGATCCCAGGGTCTGGGATTAAGCCTCGCATCGGGCTCTCTGCTGAGCAGTGAGCCTCTTTACCTCTCTCTGCCTGCCTCTCTGCCTACTTGTGATCTCTGTCTATCAAAAAAAAAAAAAAAGTACTTATGTATTTATGTATTTGACAGAATGAGAGATAGCAACAGAGATAATGAGAGAGAGCATGACAGGGAGGAGAAGCAGGCTCTCTAACTCAACAGGGAAGACCCCGGATCATGACCTCAGCCAAAGGTAGATGCTTAACTGACTGAGCCACATAGGCACCCCTGAAGGATGAAATTTCAAAGGAAAAAAATAATAATAACTCCAGAAGGAAATTGAATTCTACATAAGTTAGAGTGAGTAAAGAATTGGTGGACATCTGTATAAATCTAAACATACATTTACTTTAAAACATGATACCAATAATTTTAAATTAAGAGGACTCATAAAATAAGGTGAAACTAAATACTTGAAAATATAAAGTCAATTAAAATTAAGAAACACACAAAAAAATCCAAGAAATAATGACACACTGTCTAGAGATAAAGCAATCAAGAAGGGCAGACTCAGTAATGACCTATATGCTAAAATTAATAGAAAAGGAGATTAAAATAATTTTTATTACCAGAGTTTATGATATAAATATAAGCTAACATAATATTTTTTTCTCAAAAACAGGAAAAAGAAGCAATTAAAATAATTAATGCAGTAGATTATAAATATTGATCAATGGAATAGAGAATTACTAAGTAGACCCACATATATACAGTCAATAGATTTTGACAGAGATATCAAGATAATTCAATAGAGCAAGAGTAGTCTTTTCAAAGAGTAGTGCTGGAACAATTGGATATCCATATGCAAAATAAATGAATAAATAAAATAACTGTCAACCCTTACTTTTCATCATATAAAAATATTAACTTTAAATGGATCACAGGCCTCAATAATAACTGACAAAAGGAAAATACTGGCAAGTTAAACTTAAAACTTCTAATCTTTGAAAGACCACTGTTAAGAAAACAAAAAGATAAGACACTAAGAGGAAATATTTACAAAACTCGTATTTATCTGTCAAATAACTTTTGTTCTAAATATATTAACATTTACCACTTAATTATAAGCAAATGAACAACACAATTTTAAAATGGACAAAATAGAGGCACCTGGGTGGCTCAGTCATTAAGCTTCTGCCTTCAGATTAGGTCACGATCACAGGGTCTGCCACCAAGCCCTGCTTTTCCCCCTCCCTCTGCCCCTGCTTTTGTTCCTTCTCTTGTTTCTCTCTATCAAATAAATAAGTAAAATCTTTAAATATTACTATTTACTAATAATAATAAATAAAATGGGCAAAATATTGCAACAGATATTTCACCAAAGAAGAAATATGAGTGGCAGATAATCACATGAAAATTTGCTTAAGAGGATTTTACTCATTAAGAAAATATCAATTGAAACCACAATAAGATACCACTACACATTTGTGGAATGACTTAAAAACCATACAACAACAACAGAAAAACAGAAAATAATATGAAGAACTTACAAAATGCAGTGCAACTGGAACTCACATTTATGGTGGGAATGCAAATGTTCTAGCACTTAGGAAAATATTTTGGCAGTTTCTTCTAAGGTTAATCATACACTGGACATGGGACACATAAGAAGAAGGAGTTAAGATGGCAGAGGAGTAAGGAAACCATAGCCTTACCTCATCCCTTGAACACAGCTAGATAAATATCAAATCATTTTGACCACCCAAGAAATGAATCTGAGGACAAAGGGCGAAATGTACAATGAGAGGTGAAAAAACTGCCACATCATGGAAGGTAAGAGGTGTGGAGAGTTCATTTGGGAGAGAGAAGAGCTGCAGGTGCTGTAATGGGGAAGGAGCGCTGAATGTGAGAAAGAAGAAAAAGGAGACAGAGAGAAAGAGTGAAAGTACATATTGGTAATTGCACAAGAAAAGCTCTTCCCCAAAATCATTAACTGGAAAAAGGAGAGGGGCTGAATCCATAAGTTTTTATAAAGCAGTTCAGTGCAGTGTCTGAAGTTTCAGAGGTCTGCGAGATCACCATGGTCACACCTAACAGGTTGAACGGTGCTCCTGTAGGAAAGGAGGGCAGGAACCTGGGAACAGGTAGCATGATCTGAGAACCCCCTAGGTCACACAAGGAGAAGTATTTCCCCTGTTTGAAGTACATTTGGAAGAAGTGACACAGCCTCCCTGGGGATGAAAGACCTGCCTGCGAGGCAACATAGAGCTGCCCCATTTACTAACATAAAAATGGGGGTGCTAGCTAAAGGCAGTGAGCCTTGGTGCAAGCTTTCTGCTGTGCTTTACCATAAACTCCAAACCACTGCTTAGTCACACAACTGATTTCTGGTACAAGCTGGTACTGGCCACAGTGCAGTGACACCCTCCCCCAGAGATCAGCAGGGTTCCCACTGCACAGATCTCTAGAATTTGAAGTTTTGAAACAAAGCCTCATGCCTGAGATAAAACACAGGAGTGATGGGCTGCCTGGCAGGCAGACAGCTCAGACACAGGCAGGGAGAAGGCAGGAATTGGGAGGAAGCAGGGGAGAAAAGAGAGGTGATTATTTTCTCTTCAGTGAAGGCTTCCTAAAGAACAGTGGGACAAGCTTCCTGCCCCAGGGTAAAGAGAATGGGGTGAGACTATTTTTACCCTGCCCATTAGCACTGACAGAGGTCAGTGAGGAACACAGTACCACCAAGTGGAGACCAGAGCCACTTACACAAAGCCCCACCCTCCTGTACCCTGCAATTACATCTCCATTAGGTTAAGCGCATCTGAGAATCAGAAAAGCAGCCCCTCCCCTCCACCTGAAGACCAGTGCAAACCATTTGTATCCACCAAGTCTACTGATTGTAGAGTGCTAGAAAGCTTCAGCTCTAGGAGAAATAGGATCTAGTTGTGTGTGTGTGTGCGCGCGCATATATGTATGTTTTCCCTTGGAATATAGAAAAAGCAAATATTTTATTTAATAATTTTTACTTTTTTATCTTTTTATTTTATTTTATCTTATTATGTATATGTGTGTGTGTATATACATACTTATATACGTATAGATGATAGATAGATATAGATATAGATAGATAGAGATTCTTTTAACGAGCAGACCAAAACAAACCTAAGTTCTAGCCTCCTTTTCTTTTTTGTTTTTACCTTGATAGTATGAAGATGAAGAAATTCATCCCAAAAGAAAGAACAGGAAGAAGTAATGGCCAGGGATTTAATCAATACAAATATAAGCAAGATGTCTGAACTAGAATTTAAAACAAAAATTATAACAATACTAGCTAGGCTTGAGAAAGCATAGAAGACATCAGAGAATCCTTTATTGCACAGATAAAAGAACCAAAAACTAGTCAGATTGAAATTAAAAATGCTATAACTGAAGTACAAACTCAAATAGAAGCCATGATAATAAGGATGGATGAAGTAGAAGTATGAATTCGTGATATGGAAGATAAATTATGGAAAATAATGAAGCTGAAAAGAAGCGGGAAAGAAAGGTACTTAATCACCAGTGTAAAGTTAGAGAACTCAGCAACCCTTAAAGCATAATAACATTTATATCATAGGAGTCCCAGAAGATGAAGAGACAGAAAAGGGGGCAGAAGGTTTATTTTAGCAAATTTTAGCTGAAAACTTCCCTAACCTCGGGAAAGAAACAGACATCAAATTCCAAGAAGCACAGAGAACTCCCACCAACTTAAACAAAAATTGATCATTGCCAAGGCACATCATAGTCAAATTCACAAAATACACAGGCAAAGAACGAATCCCAAAAGCAGCAAGAGAATAAAGTCCTTAACCTACAAGGGAAAACAGAATAGATTTAGAGCAGATCTGTCCACAGAAACTTGACAGGCCAGAAGAGAATGGCAGGATCAATTGAGCATGCTGAATGGGAAAAATATGCATCCAATAATACTTTATCAAGTAATACCAAGACTATCATTTAGGATAGAAGAAGAAATTAAGAATTTCTCATACAAACAAAAAAATAAGGAGTTTATAACTACTAAAGCAGTCCTGCATGAAATATTAGAGGGAAATCTTTGAGTGGGGAAAAAAAAGACAAAAATCAACAAACACTAGAAAGGAACAGACAACATCACCAGAAACACCAACCTACAAATAACACAAAGACACTAAATTCATATATGTCAGTGACACTCCTAATGTACAATGGACTAAATGTTCCAATCAAAAGAAATAGGGAGCAGGAGTCAAGATGGCAGAGAAGTAGCAGGCTGAGACTATATCAGGTAGCAGGAGATCAGCTAGATAGCTTATCAAACCATTGCAAACACCTACAAATCCAACAGGGGATCGAAGAGAAGAAGAGCAGCAATTCTAAAAACAGAAAATCGACCACTACCTGTAAGGTAGGACCAGCGGAGAAGTGAATCCAAAGCGACAGGAAGATAGACCACGGGAGAAGGGGCTGGCTCCCAGCAAGGGGCCGGAGCAATGGAACACTAAATCAGGACTTTTAAAAGTCTGCTCCACTGAGGGACATTGTTCCAGAGGCTAAACTGGAGTGAAGCCCATGTGGGGTCACTGTGGCCCCAGGTCCCGCAGGGTCACAGAAGGATCAGGGATGTCTGAGTGTCACAGTACTCACAGGTATTAGAGTGGGGAAGCCAGCTACAGAGACAGAGCCAAGGAGTGAACTCTCAGCTCAGGGTTACCTTGAACCAGTCATAGGCTGGGTGAGCTTGGAGCACAGCCAGAGGCCAGGGAGACAGGAGTGATTGAGCGCTATTCTCAGAAGGCTCACTGACGAGTGGGGACCTGAGCTCTCGGCTCCTCTGGGCCAGAGATTGGGAGGCCGCCATTATCATTCCCGTCCTCCAGAACTCTCTGGAAAGCATTGAGGAAACAAAAGCTCCCTAAAGCGAACCAAAGGGGATTACTTAGCCTGGCCAATGGTAAGGGTGGGGCAATTCCGCCTCAGGCAAAGATACTTGAGAATCACTGCAACAGGCCCCTCCCCGAGAAGATCAACAAGAAATCTAGCCAAGACCAAGTTCACTTACCAAGGAGAACAGCAGAATTCCAGAAGAGGAGAAAGGAAAGCATGGAACTCATGGTTTTCTCCCCATGATTCTTTAGTCTTACACTTAATTTAATTTTTTTTAATTTTATTTTTTTTCTTCTGCTAAATTTTTTTAACATTTTTAACTAATTTATCTTAATAATATCTTTCATTAAAAAATCCTTTTTTTGAACCTTTATTATTATACTCATAGTTTATCCTTCATTGCATCTAACTATATTTTTTGTATACACATAAGGTTTTTTTTTTTTTTCTAAAAAATTTGGGGTACAACTTCTTCTAATAGATCAAAAAATACCCTAAATCTAGCTCTGGGATTGTTCTAGTCTCCAGCCCAAGGAAATTCTCTCCACTTTCTTTTTCTTTATTCTCCCAACCAACTTACTTTATCAATTCCTTTTTTAGAAATTAAAAAATAATTTTTTTCATCTTTATAGGCATATTCCAGCCTTTCATTGTGTTTATCCTTATATATGTTTTTCATTCTTTACAATATTGGGAGGTAGTTTCTTCTAAGAGAACAAAATACTCCCAAAATTAAGTGGGTGACCCTGTTCTAGTCACCAACCTAATATATATATTTTTTTCTTTATTTGTTTTCTTTTTAAAATTTTTTTTCTGAACTTTTTTTAATCCCCTTTCTGCCCCCATGATTTGGGGTCGCTTCTGATTTGGTTAAAGCATATTTTCCTGGGGTTGTTGCCACCCTTTTAGTATTTTATTTGCTCCTTCATATATTCTTATCTGGACAAAACGACAAGGAAGAAAAACTCACCACAAAAAATAAATAAATAAATAAATAAAAAAGAACAAGAGGCAGCACCAAAGACTAGGGAATTAATCAATATGGACATTGGTAATATGTCAGATCAAGAGTTCAGAATGATGATTCTCAAGGTCTTAGCGGGCTTTAAAAAGGCATGGAAGATATTAAAGAAACCCTCTCTGGAGAGATAAAAGCCCTTTCTGGAGAAATAAAGGAACTAAAATCTAACCAAGTTGAAATCAAAAAAGCTATTAATGAGGTGCAATCAAAAATGGAGGCTCTTACTGCTAGGATAAATGAGGCATAAGAAAGAATTAATGATATAGAAGACCAAATGACAGAGAATAAAGAAGCTGAGCAAAAGAGGGACAAAGAGCTACTGGACCATGAGGGGAAAATTCAAGAGATAAGTGATACCATAAGATGAAACAACATTAGGATAGTTGGGATTCCAGAAGAAGAAGAGAGAGGGGAGCAGAAGGTATATTGGAGAGAGTTATTGTAGAGAATTTCCCTAATATGGTAAAGGGAACAAGCATCAAAATCCAGGAGGTGCAGGAACCCCCCTCAAAATCAACAAGAATAGGTCCATAGCCCATCACCTAATAGTAAAATTTACAAGTCTTAGCGACAAAGAGAAAATCCTAAAAGCAGCCTGGGAAAAGATGTCTATAACATACAATGGTAAAAATATTAGATTGGCATCAGACTTATCCACAGAGAACTGGCAGGCCAGAAAGAACTGGCATGATATATTCAGAGCACTAAACGAGAAAAACATGCAGCCAAGAATACTATATCCAGCTAGGCTATCATTGAAAATAGAAGGAGAGATTAAAAGCTTCCAGGACAAACAAAAACTGAAAGAATTTGCAAATACAAAGCCAGTTCTACAGGAAATATTGAAAGGGGTCCTCTAAGCAAAGAGAGACCCTAAAAGTAACAGACCAGAAAGGAACAGAGACAATTTACAGTAACAGTCACCTTACAGACAATACAATGGAACTAAATTCATACGTCTCAATATTTACCCTGAATGTTAATGGGCTAAATGTCCCAATCAAAAGACACAGGGTATCAGAATGGATAAAAAACCAAAACCCATCAATATGCTGCCTACAAGAAACTCATTTTAGACCCAAAGACACCTCTAGATTTAAAGGGAGGGGGTGGAAAAAAATTTACCATGCTAATGGACATCAGAAGAAAGATGGAGTGGCAATCCTTATATCAGATCACTTAGATTTTAAGCCAAAGACTATAATAAGAGATGAGGAAGGACACTATATCATACTCAAAGGATCTGTCCAACAAGAAGATCTAACAATTTTAAATATCTATGTCCCTAACATGGGAGCAGCCAACTATATAAACCAATTAATAACAAAATCAAAGAAACACAACGACAATAATACAATAATATTAGGGGAATTTAACAGTCCCTTCACTGAAATAGACAGATCATACAAGCAAAAGATCAACAAGGAAATAAAGGCCTTACATGACACACTGGACCAGATGAACATCACAGATATATTCAGAACATTCCATCCCAATGCAACAGAATACACATTCCTCTCTAGTGCACATGGAACATTCTCCAGAATACATCACATCCTGGGTCATATCAGGTCTCAACCAGTATCAAAAGATTGGGATCATTCCCTGCACATTTTCAGACCACAATGCTCTGAAGCTAGAACTCAATCACAAGAGGAAATTTGGAAAGAACCCAAATGCATGGAGACTAAACAGCATCCTTCTAAAGAATGAATGGGTAAACCAGGAAATTAAAGGAGAATTTTAAAAATTCATGGAAACAAATGGTAATGAAAAAACAATGGTTCAAAATCTGTGGGACACAGCAAAGTCAGTCCTGAGAGGAAAATATATAGCGGTACAAGCCTTTCTCAAGAAACAAGAAGGTCTCAAATACACAACTTAACCCTACACCTCAAGGAGATGGAGAAAGAAAAACAAGGAAAGCCTAAACCCAGAAGGAGAAGAGAAATAATAAAAATCAGAGCAAAAGTCAATAAAATAGAAACCAAAAAAACAATAGAACAAATCAATGAAACTAGGAGCTGGTTCTTTGAAAGAATTAATAAGATTGATAAACCTCTGGCCAGACTTCTCAAAAAGAAAAGAGAAAAAACCCAAATAAATAAAGTCATGAATGAAAGAGGAGAGATCACAACTAACACCAAAGAAATACAAACTATTATAAGAACATACTATGAGCAACTCTACGCCAACAAATTCAACAATCTGGAAGAAATGGATGCATTCCTAGAGACATATAAACTACCACAACTGAACCAAGAAGAAATAGAAAAGCTGAACAGACCCATAACCAGTAAGGAGATTGAAACAGTCATCAAAAATCTCCAAACGAACAGAAGCCCAGGACCAGATGGTTTCCCAGGGGAATTCTACTAAACATTTAAAGAAGAATTAATTCCTATTCTCCTGAAACTGTTCCCAAAAATAGAAATGGAAGGAAAACATCCAAACTCATTTTATGAGGCCAGCATCACCTTGATCCCAAAACCAGACAAGGATCCCATCAAAAAAGAGAGCTATAGACCAATATCCTTGATGAACACAGATGCAAAATTCTCACCAAAATGCTACCCAATAGGATCCAACAGTACATTAAAAGGTTTATTCACCACGACCAAGCAGGATTTATTCTAGGGCTGCAAGTTTGGCTCAACATCTGCAAATCGAACAATGTGATACAATACATTAATAAAAGAAAGAACAAGAACCATATGATACTCTTAATAGATGCTAAAAATGTATTTGACAAAGTACAGCATCCCTTCCTGATCAAAACTCTTCAAAGTGTAGGGATAGAGGGCACATACCTCAATATTATCAAAGCCATCTATGAAAAACCCACCGCAAATATCATTCTCAATGGAGAAAAACTGGAAGCTTTTCCGCTAAGGTCAGGAACACAGCAGGGATGTCCATTATCACCACTGCAATTCAGCATAGTACTAGAAGTCCTAACCTCAGCAATCAGATAACAAAAACAAATTAAAGGCATCCAAATTGGCAAAGAAGTCAAACTATCATTCTTTGCAGATGATATGATACTGTATGTGGAAAACCCAAAAGACTCCACTCCAAAACTGCTAGAACTCATACAGGAATTCAGTAAAGTAGCAGGATATAAAATCAATGCACAGAAATCAGTTGCACTTCTCTACACCAACAACAAGACAGAAGAAAAATTAAGGAGTCCATCCCATTGACAATTGCACCCCAAACCATAAGATACCTAGGAATAAACATAACCAAAGAGGCTAAGAATCTATACTAAGAAAACTATAAAGAACTCATGAAAGAAATTGAGGAAGACACAAAGAAATGGGAAAATGTTCCATGCTCCTGGATTGGAAGAACAAATATTGTGAAAAGGTCTATGCTACCTAAAACAATCTACACATTTAATGCAATTCCTATAAAAATTCCATCCATTTTTTTTCAAAGAAATGGAACAAAAATCCTAAAATTTATATGGAACCAGAAAAGACCACAAATAGCCAAAGGAATATTGAAAAAGAAAGCCAAAGTCGTTGGCATCACAATTCCAGACTTCAAGCTTTATTACAAAGCTGTCATCATCAAGACAATATGGTACTGGCTTGGAATGGACCAGGATGGAACAGAATAGAGAGCCCAAAAATAGACCCTCAACTCTATGGTCAACTAATCTTCAACAAAGCAGGAAAGAATGTCCAGTGGAAAAAAGACAGCCTCTTCAATAAATGGTGTTGGGAAAATTGAACAGCCACATGCAGGAAAATGAAATTAGACAATTTCCTTATGCCACACATGAAAATAGACTCAACATGGATGAAGGACCTCAATATGAGAAAGGAATCCATCAAAATCCTTGAGGAGAACACAGGCAGCCACCTCTTCGACCTCAGTCACAGCAACTTCTTCCTAGGAACATTGCCAAAGGCAAGGGAAGCAAGGGCAAAAATGAACTATTGGGATTTCATCAAGATCAAAAGTTTTTGCACAGCAAAGGAAACAGTTAACAAAACCAAATGACAACTGACAGAATGGGAGAAGATATTTACAAGCAACGTATGAGATAAAGGGCTAGTATCCAAAAATCTATAAAGAGCTTAGCAAACTCAACACCCAAAGAACAAATAATCCAATCAAGAAATAAGCAGAGGACATGAACAGACATTTCTACAAAGAAGACATCCAGATGGCTAACAGACACATGAAAAAATGCTCCACATCATTTGGCATCAGGGAAATACAAATCAAAACCACAATGAGATACCACTTCACACCAGTCAGAATGGCTAAAATTAACAATTCAGGAAATGACAGATGTTGGTGAGGATGTGGAAAAAGGGAAACCCTCCTACACTGTTGGTGGAATGCAAGCTGGTGCAACCACTCTGGAAAACAGCATGGAGTTTCCTCAAAAAGTTGAAAATAGAGCTGCCCTATGATCGTGCAATTGCACTACTGAGTATTTACCCTAAAGATAAAAATGTAGTGATCCAAAGGGGCATGTGCACCTGAATGTTTATAGCAGAAATGTCCACAATAGCCAAACTATGGAAAGAACCTAGATGTCCACCAACAGATGAATAGATAAAGAAGAGGTGGTATATATATACAATGGAATACTATGCAGCCATTAAAAGAAATGAAATCTTTTTTTTTAATTTATGTATTTCTTTACAGCGTAACAGAATTCATTGTTTATGCACCACACCCAGTGCTCCATGCAATACGTGCCCTCCATAATACCCATCACCTGGCTCCACCAACCTCCCACCCCGCCCCTCCAAAACCCTCAGATTGTTTCTCAGAGTCCACAGTCTCTTATGGTTCATCTCACCCTCCAATTTCCCCCAACTCCCTTCTCCTCTCCATCTTCCCATGTCCTCCATGTTATTTCTTATGCTCCACAAATAAGTGAAACCATATGATACTTGACTCTCTCTGCTTGACTTATTTCACTCAGCATACTCTTCCAGTCCCATCCATGTTGATACAAAAGTTGGGTATTCATCCTTTCTGATGGAGGCATAATACTCCATAGTGTATATGGACCACATCTTCCTTATCCATTCGTCCATTTAATGGCATTTTGGTTCTTTCCACAGTTTGGTGACCGTGGTCATTGCTGCCATAAACGTTGGGGTACAGATGGCCCTTCTTCTCACTACTTCTGTATCTTTGGGGTAAATACCCAGGAGTGCAATTGCACGGTCATAGGGAAGCTCTGTTTTTAATTTCTTAAGGAATCTCCACACTGTTCTCCAAAGTGGCTGCACCAACTTGCATTCCCACCATCAGTGCAAGAGGGTTCCCCTTTCTCCACATCCCCTCCAACACATGTTGTTTCCTGTCTGGCTAATTTTGGCCATTCTAAGTGGTGTAAGGTGGTATCTCAATGTGGTTTTAATTTGAATCTCCCTGATGGCTAGTGATGATGAACATTTTTTCATGTGTCTGATAGCCATTTGTATGTCTTTATTGGAGAAGTGTCTGTTCATGTCTTCTGCCCATTTTTGACATGATTATCTGTTTTGCATGTGTTGAGTTTGAGAAGTTCTTTATAGATCCTGGATATCAACCTTTTGTCTGTACTGTCATTTGCAAATATCTTCTTCCATTCCATAGGTTGCCTCTTTGTTTTGTTGACTGTTTCCTTTGCTGTGCAGAAGCTTTTGATCTTGATGAAGTCCCCAAAGTTCATTTTCACTTTTGTTTCCTTTGCCTTTGGAGACATATCTAGAAAGAAGTTGCTGTGGCTGATATCGAAGAGGTTACTGCCTATGTTCTCCTCTAGGATTCTGATGGATTCCTGTCTCACGTTGAGGTCTTTTATCCATTTTGAGTTTATCTTTGTGTTTGGTGTAAGAGAATGGTGGAGTTTCATTCTTCTACATAAAGCTATCCAATTTTCCCAGCACCATTTATTGAAGAGACTGTCTTTTTTCCACTGTATATTTTTTCCTGCTTTGTCGAAGATAATTAGACCATAGAGTTGAGGGTCCATATCTGGGCTCTCTCCTCTGTTCTAGTGGTCTATGTGTCTGTTTTTATGCCAGTACCATGCTGTCTTGGTGATCCCTTACTCTCATTCTTGACTCCTCTTTTTCAAATTCTACAACCAATTCCTCCATAAATCTTGTTGGTGTATCTTCAAAATGCATTCAGCATCCACTTACCTCTGACTGATGTTACCACTTACACATCTATCCCAAGCTGTCACTGTGTTCAAAGACTGAAGTATCATGTGCTTCCTGGACATCTTTGAATATCACAGAGCCCAAAGGCTTAACTCTGAGTTCCTTTGTTTCTGTTAGGTGTGCTCCATACTGAGTGAGAAAGACTCCACACTCACCTAGTTCCCCTATCAGCCAGGCCAGCTGCACCCCACCTAGATTTCAATCTGATATATCTTATTTCCCTGTCATCATCTAAGATTATTCAAACAAATCAATCAAATCTTCAAAGGTAGCCTCTTGTCACTATAAAGCCTGCTTTCTACAGCCACTGTTGATTCACTATATTCCCAAGCATTCTTGTGTGGACCTGTATAGTGTGTGGTATGCTCCTCTCCCAGGCTGTAAGTATTCCTGACTGAGAAACTGTCATCAAAACCATCCATCTAAGATCAAGTGTTGTTTAACCCATTTCATACAATTTAGGGTGGGGTATTCATTCTTCACTAATGACGTGAATAGGAGGTGGTCAGAAACACCACCATATATTTGTGTTTTCTCTGCCACAACTATTTCCTCTCTGCTACCCATAGTATATTGTCAGAATTGTAATCAATTTGCTGTAACACAAGTAATATCTTGAAAATCCTCCACTAAAACCAAGTCAATGACTTTTTATCTAGTGTAAAGTAAAAACCCCAGACTGAACATTGCTTACAAAGCCCTTCATATTCTAGCTATTGTACGGTTCAGTCAGCCCCCCTCACCTACTACTCCTGTTCTCATTCATTGTGATCCAGACACATGTTCCCTCTGCTGTTGCTTCCTGGTATGTCTCCACAAATTGGCAAAGACAGGCTAGTAGAAACCATCTACCTAGCTCAACAGAAATCACAACAATTGTTTAGAACTTAGATTTTAAATTTTTTTTTTCGGGGAGGAGTATTTTATTACTGATACTGTTTACACTTGCCTGTGCATGGTGACAATAAAAATTTAACCAGTTTTATTATAGTTTTAAACTTTTCTGTAGACAATATGCCTTGCATCTATGGTGAACTACTACCACTGACCACTCCCTCCCTTGCTATGCCTTTTTTTCCATCTTAGGGATTTTGGAATAGCTATTATCCTTACCTAATTATTCTTTTTATGAGTCTCATGGTTCGTATCTTTACCTCCTTCAGCCCTTTCCTCAGATGGCATTTTCTCATTAAACGCCTCTGTTACTACTATATTTAAATTGAAGTCTTACTCCCATTCTCTATTAATTTTTAAATGGGAAGGGTTTCAAATTCAGAATAAATGTTTTATAAATATCAGTGTTCTCTCTTAAGATTCAGTTTATTTTTATACTATATACCCATTTTTGAGAAATCATAAAAGATGAGTTTTTTCATAAAACATATTAAATGTTACATTCAAATGGCTGTCAATTTAATTACCTATCTCATTAGATGTAAGTTAACCTTCAGAGTTTTAACTTTAGAAATAAAGCTGATTTGTGGTTATTTGAAGAAAAAGGTATGCTTTGCCATTGTTTCAAGACTTTTGATGCTTCTCTCCACTCTGGAAGTACCAAGAATATATTGACAAGAATAATTATGACAATAATTATTGAGTTGCTTATTATAGGCTAAGGATATTTTTAATATACTTTATTGAATTGTTATAATAATCTCATGAGGTCGGTATTATTATATCCCTCTTTTAGATAAGAAAAATGAGACCAAAGGTTTAAAATTATTTAACCAAGGTCACCCAGATGGTAATTGGTTGTCAGGGTTTTCATTTAGGTTCACCTCTGTTAAAGGCCCTTGCTCTTAATTAGAGATTATTATGTATCCCCTCTGTGGAAGTGAACACAGACCAAGTAGTATGTATCTATTAATAATATTAGAATATCATTATGGAATGAGAAAAAAATATATATATATATTTAGTTGAAGGTGGAAAAACAAAATGTGAAATCTTTTGTTTATGGATAGGGGCCTAACAGTGCAGGGGTCTGTAAACTGCAGTCTATTTATTGATGACATGACCTACAAATGTTAGCCACTTGACAGGTAGAAATACAGCTTCTGATCCAATGTTAATGTAATAAATTTAAATGCTACTAAACATTACTTTGGTGACTGCAAACCAAAGGTCTGCAGTCATTTGCATGAAATGTATAAATAAGGAGTTTGACTTACATGTTGTCATAGGCATAAATTCAGTTTACTCTTTCTAAAAGGCAGAACTTGGCTATGAACATTAAAGATGACTTGTATGACCATGTTAATCTTTCCACCTCATATTTCAATTTTTATGGGAACTTTATTACTAAATAATATATCTCCAAGCTCTCTTTTTGTAGCTCTGTTGCCCATTACTTGCCTAAACTACACTCTGTCATTACTTATAGCAGTTTTATGCCTCATATACTGCACAGCCCGTGATGGCTGTCTTCCTAATAAATTCTTCATCACTTTCAATATAATCATCTGCATTGCAGCTTCATTAATATCCTTTCATTCAAAGATCCAGGTAGGCAGCATCCCGCTGAGTAAAAGGCTTTAAAAAAATTAATTAGGCCATAGGAACCTGCTTCTGGGCTTTAGTCAATGTCATGAAATAATGCAGTTACTAATATAATACTGGTGTCTTTTGAATAACAGATTAATTAGGAACATCCTTATATGGAGGAATAAATGGAGTATTCATGACATGATTTTCACTGCAACAATAAAATGCAAAAACTCAATACTCAATCAAGTTTAAACCTAACCTTGTTACCTCAATGTGTGCAGGTTTCTGAGACTTGGAAACATTCACGATAGAGTGGTTCTAAAAGTCTCTCATTATGCTCATGCCAAAACCTCTCCCATTTAAAATGAGCTCACATACCCATGGCTCTATCTACCATAGTAACTGAAGATAATGCTCTCAAGAATTTTGTATTATATTCCAGATAACTGATTTAACGTGGTCATTGTTTGGAGCAGAAGCCCTTATCATCTAAACTGTATTTGAGCTGAGAGCCAACACTCCCTTTTTTCTTTAAGGGAGTATTTTGATGTTGTTTGAGGAGGATGCCAAGCTATTAAAAATTCAGAGATGAATATTCTGAAATTATTTACTGTCATAGGAAGTATGACATTGAGTTCCAAATTTAAAACTTGAGAAAATGGAAATTCCATAGGCTAAAAAAAAAAAAATCACCAAAAGTTGGGAGTGGATAGGTCGTGGCAAACCAGATGTGGTAATTAATACTTGGGGTGAACCCAAACTGACCAAATGATAAAGTCTTTTTTTTCCCCCCATAAAAATGGTCAGTGCATTTCATAGGTAAATACTGAGTTTCAATGTGTGTTTAAGAAGTGATGTGGTGAGGAAAATCCCATTTCCTTTTTGTAAGGCTTAACTAAAGAGTTTTAAAAGAATTTTACTTAATTAGGTTATTACGCTGTAATTTTAAAATGTGAATGTGACATCAGCAATCAATTTAGTAATTGTGGCATAGCTGTGCAAGTGAATACTATACAGCAATTAGAATGAACAAACCTTTTCTATACACAAAAATGTAGATGAAGACCACAAATGTAGTGTTGACCAAAAGGAACTAGAACCTAAAAAAAGGTGACTCCATTTATTTAAAGTTCAAAAACAGGAAAAGCTAATCTACTTCTCCCAATCCCACCTTCTGAAAACCACTTATTTGATTTTGCTTTTGCAGTTTTGCCTTTAGTAAGATATCATATAAATAAAAACACATAGTATGTAGATTTTTTACCTGGCTTCCTTCACCATAGTGTCTTTGAGGTTCATTCATATTATCCCATCATCAGTACTTTAGTTCTATTTATTGCTCAATTATCTCATTGCTGAGAATCTCTTTGTATACCATGCTTTGTTTATTTACCTGTTGATGGGTGTTTGGCTTCTTTCTAGTTTTTGGCTGTTATGAATTAATCCATTATAAACATCTGTGTAAAAGGTTTTGTGTGGACCTATGTTTTCATTCTCTCGAGGAAATACGCAGGACTTGGATTGTTGGATCCTATGGTAAATGTATGATTGACTTTCTTTGTTTTTTCTTTATTTTCTTTTTTCCCTCCCACCTTTGTTGAATAGTATTGACACAAGGAAGATTTATAACACAAGGAAGTTTAACATTTGTAATGTGATAATTTGATGCCTGTATATGTTACAAAATGATTACCACAATAAGGTTAGTTAGTACCTCCATCACTTTACATAATTACCATTTTGTATGTGCATGAGACATTATTTAATATCTACTCTCTTAAAAACTTTCAAGTATATAGTATAGTACTGTTATTCATAGTGATGATGTTGTAATTAGATTCCTAGAACTTAACTCCTCTAATATATGGAAGTTTATACCCTTTGGCCAATCCTCCCCATTTTCCCCACTCCCATCTTCTGGCAACCATTATTCTACTCTATTTATTTCTGATTTCAGCTTTTTTTAGACTGCATATAGTGGTATCATACAGTATTTATCTTTCTTTGTCTGCCTTATATCACATCACATAATACCATCAGTGTCCATCTATGTTGATGAAAAAGGCAGGATTTCCTTCTTTTATATTGCTGAATAATATTCCATTATTTATATATGTATATTTTCTTTTTTAAAGATTATGATACTTTTTTTTTCTTTTTCAAATTTTTTATTTAAATTCTATTTTGTTAACATATAGTGTAATATTATTTTTAGGGGTAGAATTTAGCAATTCATCACTTACATATAACAGTGCTCAACACAAAAATTCCTCTCCTTAATATCCATTGCCAGTGTAACCCATCCCCCACCCCCACACACCATCAACCTTGTTTTCTCCCTATTGTTTCTCCCTAGAGTCTCCTAGGGTTTGTTTCCCTCTCTTCCCCCCACCCAGCCCATATGTTCATCTGTTTTGTTTCTTAAATTCCCCATGTGAGTGAAATCATATGGTATTTGTCTTTCACTGTCTGACTTATTTCACTTAGTGTAATACATTCTAGCTCCATCCATGTCTTTGCCAATGGCAATATTTCATTCCTTTTGATGGAGAGTGTGTGTGTGTATATATATATATATCCCAAATATTCTTTATCCATTCATCATTCAGTGGATATTCAGGCTCTTTCCACAGTTTGGTTATTGTTAATAATGCTGCTATAAACATCAGGGTACATGTACCCTTATCAATCTGTATTTTTGTATACTTAGTAGTGTGATCACTAGGTTATAGGGTAGTTCTATTGCTAACTTTTTGAGGAACCTTCAAACTGTTTTCTGAGTGGCTATACCAGTTTGCATTCCTACCAACACTGCAAGAGGGTTTCCCTTTCTCTGAATCCTTTCCAACACTTGTTGTTTCTTCTGTTGTTAATTTTATTCATTCTGACTTGTGTGAGGTATTGACTTGTATTTCCCTGATGATGAGTGATGTTGAGCATCTTGTCATGGATCTGTTAGCCATCTAGATGTCTTCTTTGGAAAAATGTCTATTCATGTTTTCTGCACAGTTTTTAATTGGATTATTTGTTTTTTTGGGTGTTGAGTTTGATAAATTCTTTATAGATTTTGGATACTAACCTCATATCAGATATATCATTTGCAAAAATCTTCTCCCAGTCATTAGGCCCCCTTTTAGTTTTATGGATTGTTTCCTCACTGTGAAGAAGATTTTTATCCTGATGAAGTCCCAATAGTTCATTTTTACTTTTGTTTCCCTTACCTCTGACAATGTAAGTTGCTATGACCAATGTCAAAGAGGTTGCTGCCTGTGATCTCCTCTATGATTTTGATGGTTTCTTGTTTCACATTTAGGTCTTTCATCCATTTTGAATTTATTTTGCATATGTTGTAAGAAAATGGTCCAGTTTCATTCTTTTGCAAGTTGCTGTCAGGTTACCCCACACCATTTGTTGAAGAGACTGTCTTTTTTCCATAAGATATTCTTTCCTGCTTTTTTGAAGATTAGTTGACCACAAAATTAAGGGTCAGTTTTTCTGAGTTTTCTACTCTGTTCCATTGATCTATGTGTCTGTATTTATGCCAGTACCATGCTGGTTTGTTGACTACAGATTTATAATATAGCTTGAAATCTGGAATTGTGATGCTCCAGCTTTGCTTTTCTCCTTTTTTTTTTTCTTTTTTAAAGATTTTATTTATTTATTTATAGAAATAATCTTTATTTATAAAAAAAATAAATAAACAAATAGGAAGAGAGGAAGAGCATTTCAAGCAGAGTGGACTGAGTGTAGAGTCTGACACACAGGGTTTGATCTCACAACCCTGAGCTGAGACCAAGAGCCAGACACTATCCAACTGAGTCATGCATGCACCTCCAGCTTTGCTTTTCTTTTTCAAGAATGCTTTGGCTATTTGGGATCTTTTGTGGTACCATACAAATTTTGGGATTGGTTGTTGTAGCTCTTTGAAAAACGCTGTTGATATTTGATAGGGATTGCAATTAATGTGTAGATTGCTTTGGGTAATGGAGATATTTTAATGTTTGTTTGTTCTTCTAATCCATGAGCATGGAATATTTCCCCACTTCTTTGTGTTATTTTTCATTTCTTACAAAAGTGTTCTATAGTTTTCAGAGTACAGATCTTTTGCCTCTTTGGTTAGGTTTATTCCTAGGTATCTTGCTGAGAATTTTCGCATCCATGTCCACCACAGATATTGGCCTATAATTCTTTTTAGTGGAGTTTTTGTCTGGTTTTGGAATTAAGGTCATGGGTGGCCTCATAGAATGAGTTTTTATTTTTTCTATAGTTTTCTTTCTTTTTTTTTTTTTTTTGGAACAGTTTGAGAGGAATAAGAACTAATTTTTCTTCAAATGTCTGGTAGAATTCCCCCGAGATGCCACCTGGCCCTAAGCTTTTGTTTGTTGGGAAATTTTTGGTTACAGATTCAACCGCTTTGTTGGTTCTGGGTATGATCAAATTACCTATTTCTTCCTGTTTCAGTTTTGGTAGTTTGCATGTTTCTAGAAGCTTCTTCATTTCTTCCAGATTTCCCAGTGGTTGGCATATAATTTTTCATAATATTCCCTTATAATCATTTATATTTCTGTGGTGTTGTTTGTGATCTCCTCTCTTTCATTCATGATTTTATTTATTTGGATTCTTTAAGTGTGGCTAGGGGTTTATCAATTTTGTTAATACATTCAGAGAACTATTTCTTAGTTTCATTATCTAGTGGTGTTGTTCTTTTTTGTTGTTGTTGTTTGTTTCTATATCATTTATTTATGCTCTAATCTTTATTATTACTCTTCTGCTGGTTTTAGACTTTATTTGCTGTCCCTTTTCTAACTCCTTTAGGTGTAAGGTTAGTTTGTATAGTTGAGGCTTTTCTTTTTTATTTTTTTTAAAGATTATTTATTCATTTATTTGACAGAGGGAGAAACAGCAAGAGAGGGAACACAAGCAGGGGAAGTAAGAGAGGGAGAAGCAGGCTTCCCGCTGAGCAGGGAGCCAGATGCAGGTCTCGATCTCAGGACCCTGAGATCATGACCTGAGCCCAAGGCAGACACTTATTGATTGAGCCACGCAGGCACCTGAGACTTTTCTTGCATCTTGATTTTGACCTGAATCACAATATGCTTCCTTCTTAGGACTGCCTTTGCTGCATCCCAAAGGTTTTGTTTGTCATGTTTTCATTTTCATTTGCTTCCATGTATTTTTTCTTTCTTGCTTTAATTTCTTGGTTAACCCATTTATGGTCTTTCCAAGTTTGTTCTTGTGCTTGACTTCAAGTTTCATAACGTTGTGGTCTGACAATATGCATTGTATACTCTCAATATTTTTGTACTTGTTGAGGGCTGATTTGTGACCCAGTATGTGATCTATTCCAAAGAATGTTTCATGTGCATTTGAGAAGAATATGTATTCTGCTACTTTAGAATGAAATAGTCTTCATATAACTGCTAAGTCCCACCAGCCTACTGTGTCATTCAAAGCCATTGTTTCCTTGTTGATTTTCTGCTTAGATGATCTGTTCATTGCTGTAAGTGGTGTGTTAAAGTTCCTTACTATTATTGTATTATTAATAAGTTTCTTTATGTTTGTCATTAATTGATTTATATATTTGGGTGCTCCCAAGTTGGGAGCATAAATATTTGTAATTTTTAGTTCTTTGTGATGGGTAGACCCTTTAATTATGATGTAATGCCCCTCTTCATCTCTTGTTATATTCTTTGTTTTAAAAATCTAGTTTTTCTGATATAAGTATGGCTACTATGGCTTTCTTTTGATGTTAATAGACATGCTCCATGGTTCTCCATCCCTTCACTTTCAATCTTCAGGTGTCTAAGTCTAAAATGAGAATCTTGTAGGCAGCATATAGATGAATCTTGGGTTTTTTTAATCTATTTTGATACCCCATTTCTTTTTTCTATTATTAAATTTTAAAAAAATTTTATAAACATATAATGTATTTTTATCCCCAGAAGAACAGGTCTGTGAATCAACAGGTTTACACACTTCACAGAACTCACCATAGCATACCCTCCCCAATGTCCATAACCCCACCCCGCTCTCATGACCACCCTCACCCCAGCAATCCTCAGTTTGTTTTGTGAGATTAAGAGTCTTTTATGGTTTGTGTCCCTCCCAATCCCATCTTGTTTCATTTATTCTTTTCCTACCCCTCAAACCCCCCATGTTACATCTCCACTTCCTCATATCAGGGAGTTCATATGATAGTTTTCTTTCTCTGATTGACTTATTTTGCTAAGCATAATACCCTCTAGTTCCATCCACATCATCCACATCATGGCAAATGGCAAGATTTCATTTCTTTTACATTCTTTTCAATAAATGGTGCTGGGAAAATTGGATAGTTATATGTAGAAGAATGAAACTCCACCATTCTCTTACACCAAACACAAAGATAAACTCAAAAAGGATAAAAGACCTCAACGTGAGACAGGAATCCATCAGAATCCTAGAGGAGAACATAGGCAGTAACCTCTTCGATATCAGCCACAGCAACTTCTTTCA
>NC_081559.1:142376981-142396371 GCF_022355385.1 Mustela nigripes
GAAGAAGGGCCATCTGTACCCCAACGTTTATGGCAGCAATGACCACGATCGCCAAACTGTGGAAAGAACCAAGATGCCCTTAAATGGATGAATGGATAAGGAAGATGTGGTCCATATACACTATGGAATATTATGCTTCCATCAGAAAGGATGAATACCCAACATTTGTATCAACATGGATGGGACTGGAAGAGATTATGCTGAGTGAAATAAGTCAAGCAGAGAGAGTCAAGTATCATATGGTTTCACTTATTTGTGGAGCATAAGAAATAACATGGAGGACATGGGAAGATGGAGAGGAGAAGGGAGTTGGGGGAAATTGGAGGGTGAGATGAACCATAAGAGACTGTGGATTCTGAGAAACAATCTGAGGGTTTTGGAGGGGCGGGGTGGGAGGTTGGTGGAGCCAGGTGATGGGTATTATGGAGGGCACATATTGCATGGAGCACTGGGTGTGGTGCATAAACAATGAATTCTGTTATGCTGAAAAGAAATTTTTAAAAAATCAAAAAGGAAAAGAATGAGAGTAAGGGGCTGACTATAGCAAATGGAAAGATAGAATGTCAATTAAAAAAATAGTAGTAGTATATTATGGTGTATATATATATATATATATTTTTATATATATATATACACTTTAATACTATGCAGTTGTAACATACATAAACTCCTTATATACTTGTATGGAACTATCTCAACATGTAATAAATGGAAAGGCAAGGTGCATGGTATCAATATAACATTTAAGGGTTTTTTTGTTTTTTTTTTAAGGAGAGAAAATTAGCTATTTACATTGGTTTGTACATGCATTTAAAAAAATTTAAAGTCTGTAGGAAACAAAAGTAATGACAAGAGTTACTCTGTGGAGGGAAAGAATAGAAACTAATTGAGTGAACACTGAGAACAAAAAAGGAACCTATTCACTGTATTTTTATAATTTCTGATGTTTGCATAATGTGAATGCATTTTTTAGTTAAAATAAACACTTAAAAAGATGTAGGCAAAAATTCTGTTTTAAAAAATGAGTAATCTGAAAGTCCCAGATATAATATCTTCATACTACTGTCTCTTGAAAGAAGGAGGAGGAGGAGAGGGTGGAAATCATGAAGAGGGAAGATGAAGAAAGGAGGAAGAAGAGGAAGAGAAGGAAGAGGAAAAAGAAAGAAGAGGAAGGAGGAGAAAAGGGAGGTCAACAAAAGTGATAATTATAATAAAAACAATTATATTAAAAACTTAAGACTTGGGGAAAAGGCAAGAATTCATTGTTAAATTATAAATATAGCAACCCATTACTTACTGCTATAATTTGGAGATGAATTCCAATTAACATGACTGATAAAAATCAGACTTAAAAGTAAAATTCACATTTTGTTCTGAAAGGCAATCATCCTAAGAAAAAATAAGTCTTGTATTACATTAAGTGTTGGTTAATGTTTAACAAACCACTTTGGTGTGAGAATTGTAGTTCTGTGGCTCTAATTTTAATGTTTGCCAATTCCGTTGACATAAATATTTCCATTGTGGCTGATTTCAAGTTACTAACATGACCTTACTTTTTCCTTCTCTCTCTTCCTTTGTTTATATAAATACAAGATTCAGATGTTTATCATTTTCTTTCTTTATGAACAACTTTTTTTTATTATGTTCAATTAGCCAACATATAGTACATCATTAGTTTTTAATGTAGTGGTCAATGGTTCATTAATTGCATATAACACCCAGTGTTTATCACATCACATGTCCTCCTTAATACCCATCTATCAGTTATGCCCCCTCCTCACTCCCTCCCTTCTTTAACCTTGTTTGTTTCTCAGAGTCCAGAGTGTCTCATGGTTTGCCTCCCTCTCTGAATTCTTCCTATTCAGTTTTCCCTCCCTTCCCCTATGGTCCTCAGCACTATTTCTTATATTCCACATATGAGTGAAACCATATGATAATTATCTTTCTGATTGACTTATTTCATTTAGCACAATACCCTGTAGTTCCATCCATGTTGATGCAAATGGTAGGTATTCATCTTTTCTGATGGCTGAGTAATCTTCAACAGATGAATGGGTAAAGAGGTGGTTCATATATACAATGGAGAATTTTTTTAAAAAAGATTTATTCACTTATTTGAGTGAGAGAGAGAGAGTGCGGGGGAGGCAGGGGAGGGCAGAGGGAGATGGAGAAAATCTCAAGCAGACCCCTTGTTGAGTACAGAGCCCAAGGTGGGGCTCCAACCCAGGACCCTGAGATCATGACCTGAGCTGAAATCAAGAGTCAGACACTTAACCAACTGAGCCATCCAGGTGCCCCTGAAGAACTTCTTTTAAAATTTCTTGCAAGGCAGATCTATTGGTCACAAATTCTCCAAATTTTTGTTGGTCATTATTTCTCCCTCACTTTTGTAGGATAATTTTTCTGGATACAGAATTTTAGGTTGGTGGGATTTTTTTTTCTCTCAATGCTAAATATTCTGTTTCACTCCATTCTTGCTTGTATGGTTTCTAAATAAATGTTCAATGTAGTTCTTACATTATCTTTCTACAGGTTAGGTGTTTTTTCCCTCTTGATTCTTTTAAGATTTTCCCTGTCCTTAACTTTATGCAGTTTGCATATGATATGCCTAGGTGTACATTTTTCTATATTTACTCTTCTTGCTATTCTGAGTTTCCTGGATCTGTGGTTTGGTGTCTTTCATAAATGTTGGGAAATTCTCAGTCATTGTTGCTTCAAACATCTCTTCCATTTCTTCTTCCCTGGCCATCTGGTATTCCCATCATGTATATGTTATACCTCTTGAAATTGCCCCACAGTTCTCAGATACTCTGTTCCGTCTTTTTCATTATTTTTCCTCTTTGCATTTAAATAGTAGTTGTGCAATAACAGTTATGAAGTCTTTGGTTTTCAAAACTAACACAGAGTTAAGAAAAAAAAATGGTAGTGAGATTAGAGCAAGTTAAAGCCCTACAAGTCTTGCTATTCTTGTCAAGATTCGACCATTTTCTTTAATGATCATTTCCTGATTATTGAAAGAATGGAGTTAATTTCTAGAGTTCTAAAAATATGATTTTGACGGTTTTGTCAGTGCTGTCATTACTTCCAGAGAGGAGCAGATATTTGGAGGTCCTTACTCTGGCATTCCAGAAGTCAAGCTGTCCCTGCCTTTTTTTTCCCCCTCATAGCACTTACCAGTTAAATGTTATTCAAGCTTGGGACGCCTGGTTGGCTCAGTTGGTTAAGCAGCTGCCTTCGGCTCGGGTCATGATCCCAGTATCCTGGGATCGAGTCCCATATCAGGCTCCTTGCTCAGCAGGGAGGCTGCTTCTCCCTCTGTCTCTGCCTACCACTCTGTCTGCTTGTGCTCATTCTTGCTCCTCTCTCTCTGACAAAAAAAAATAAATAAAATCTTAAAAAAAAAAAATAAAAGAATGGATCTTAGTAAAAAATACTTGCTGAATGAATTCCAGTATATATTTTTAAAAAATGTTATTCAAACTCTCATCTGAAGTGAAATTACTGATCATTTGTTTATTATTACGAATCAATCCCAATAGAGTTGTCAACTTCCAATTACAATTTAAGCTACAGGAAGAGGGATGCTGTCTTGTTTACTCTTCTATCTATCAAGAATTGTAAAGGATCTGAGATTTTATCCTATATGCCATCTAACAAGCTAGCTTGCCACAGTTTCATGGAGGTTCTCAGAAGATACAAGATTCCTGTTCTAAGACATTGGATTCTATTACTCACTGCACAGGAAAAAGCATAAGTCAAACACACAACAATTCTCCTTGCTTCTCAAATTTCACAGCAACAATGCAGTGTGGTCCCAGTAGATAATGTGTATATGATTAATTTGTATCTCAGAGGAGGAAGATTAAAAAACTTAATCTTTTATAATGGGCTATATGCAAACCTGCCCTTTGCCTGGATGGAATCATTATTTTCATTATACCACAAACCTTTCCTTTGTTCTAGATAGAGGCATTATCTATTTTCCAAGTCTATTTGCTATATAAACGTTTTTGAAAAGACAGTCTGGAATAAAATCTGTTAGTATCTCTGCTCACAAGATATGCAGAAACCCAAGAAACTTACAAAGAATTATCTCTCAATATCATCCACAGCCTAAAATACTATCTGACACTTTGTAGACATGCAATAAATGAATAAATTGAATAAATTTCAATATTTATTAAATAAATAATTCAATAAATTATTTTGAATAATTTTATTGAATAAATAATTCAATAAGATTAATAAATTGAATAAAACCTCCAAGAATTTATATTTTCATCAAATATTCTATTTCCACAAATAAGAAAAATTATGTATTTTTTTAAATCCTAGATATAAGCAAAGTCTTGAAAAAGAATTGGCTTAGTCAATTGGAACTGCCCTAACAAAGTACCATACATAGACTGGGTGGTTTCTAAACAATAGAATTTTATTTCTCACTCTTCTAAAGGCTAGAAGTCCAAGGTCATGGTGTTAGCATGGCAAGGTTCCTGACAAGACCCCTGTACTAGGCTGTAGACTGTCAACTACCTCTGTGTCCTTACATGGCAAAAAGAGATTCAGGTAACTCTCTGGTCTCTTCTTAAAAAGGCACTAATCCTATTCATAAGGGCTCCATCTCCATGACCTAATTAGCTCACAAAGGTCCCATCTCCACATATATTTGCAGATTAGATTTCAGTGTACAGGGCGCCTGGGTGGCTCAGTGGGTTAAGCCACTGCCTTCGGCTCAGGTCATGATCTCAGGGTCCTGGGATCGAGTCCCGCATCGGGCTCTCTGCTCAGCAGGGAACCTGCTTCCTCCTCTCTACCTCTCTGCCTGCCTCTCTGCCTACTTGTAATCTCTCTCTGTCAAATAAATAAATAAAATCTTAAAAAAAAAAAAAAATACACTTAAAAAAAAAAAAAAAAAGATTTGCTACAGTCTTCTCTCCTATTGCTACAGATTTGCTCAGTCTTCTCTCCTATTCCTTTCTTGCCTCATTCTAAAAAAGAATAACTGCTATGTTTGATCAAGGCAGAAACATTTAATTAAACCATGAAATTAAGGTCTTTCTATGCCTGTCTTTTGCAATTCCCAAGTCCTAGAAAATTAGAGAAATAAGGAAGCCTGAAATATACATCTTTGTAGGTAAATGGGTAAATATTCAGCTTGCTTACTGCTTCTTTTTCTCCCTCTTCCGTCCTTTCTCCCCTCTCTTCTTTCCCCACCCTGTCTCTCTCCCCCAACCTATTTCTTACTTTCTCCTTACCCCCATGTACATATATGGCTGTACACACACACACATAAACATACACAAACACACTGTTCTTTTACTGTGTTTTTCTTATAACTTGGAACATGTTGACATTTCCTCAACTTGGAAAGAGTAATATTCAGTATTAAGTTTTGGCCTTGGGGTAGAAGTGGGCAGAGTGAACCTTTGGCTAGCCTTTTTGGCTAGCTTTTTTCTAAGCCCTGTATACCAAAAGCTTCTAGGCAAAAGAAGTCCATATACCACACCAGTTATTTTTCACTGGCATTCTTTCCTGAGACCTTGAGCCATACTCTTACATTAAGTGTAAAATCTACTTTGGTCTTGATTTGTCTTCTGGAAGGCAAGGTAAGGCAAGGTTTTCTAGGTAAGAACAGAATCTATTTTTCAGGAACCCCAGTTCTATGCAATATTCAGCACATACTGATTTCTTTTTAAGTGGAACAACTATAGAAGAGATTGCATCTCAGCCATTTTATATTCTACCTCATGATTTTTAAACAAATAGAAAAAGCTAAAAGTTATTTGCATGATTTAGTCACATACCAAACATTTATGGTATCCTTTTTCTCTGTCTACATAGTTTTATCTTCAAGGTTATCATAACATTTTCAGTTACAAATTACTTTATATGTATGTATTATACTGCCTTTCCTTGGTATGTTTAAAATTTGTATAATTTTAGTTGTTTACTTTGTTTTGTCATTGAAATGGATTCATTTTGTGTTATTCTGAGAAATATACTTAATCTCTGAACCATTTATATGTCTCCAGTATAGCTAGGTACTCTAATGTTTGAACAGTTTATCTCACTTAGTAGGGTTTTTTTGGTCATAAATGTTTAAATTACTTTATTTAACTCTTATTGGGACTGCTTCTTTTCCCTTGTGAATGGATTTCCCAGCTTAGTAATGTATTTTAGGCCAATTCTAACATCATAGCTGAAAATATTATTTCTTCACAATTGTGCACACTTTCCATATTTCACACAAATCAATTATTTATTATATATATTCATATGTTTATAATTAATTTTAAAGTATCTGCCTCTTGTCTTAAAAGTGCCCAAAATATCGAGAGAAATACTCATTGTAGTCTATTACAACATGCTTTATATTTTGTAGTTTTACTCTTCCTGTCTTTGACCTTTTATTCAACCATAAATATATTTCATACTCCTTAACCAAATCTTTCACTGTAAGAAATTATTAATGATAAAATAAATAATTAAAAAAGCAAATTTATAAAGAGCTTTTGCTTCTGCTCTTCTTTTGTGGTAGGTTTTCTTTTTCTATTCTTCCAGAGAAAATTAAAATATTCTAACAAATGCATACTCGCCTCTACATAGAAAAGCATTGTTTTGCATGTACTAAAATAACATTCAGTAATTTTAAATTGAATTTCTGATCATAATAACTCACTCCACCATAGTTCCCAGATAATAATAGCCCTCAAAAATATTAAAGAAGCAATTACTTTATTGGCCAGACTAGATACTTAACTGCAGATATTTTATGTCATTTTCTGTAATTTTCACAAGTGTTCTCCATTATAATTATTCCCATTTTTCAGGTGAAGAAGTTGAGACTTAAAATATGACACTTGTGGTCACTAAGCCAAAAATTAAACTCATCTTTCAATTTCCAAATGTATCAATATATCATGCCACAAATTTCTGCATATCTCAATTTAGACCAAAGTCAAAAGGACACTTGAACAATTGTTTTTTTATATTTGTCTCAGTTTTGATTTGTTTTTGAAAATATGTAGATATACTTCCTGTTCTGTTCAACTTCAATTGTCTTTTTCACTTTTAAAGTCACCAAAGATAGCAAAGGTGAAAAACAATGGAAAAGGAACTTTACTTTTAACATCTCCTCAAATATAAGTATTATTTGTAGCTTGCAAAGAATTTTCACTGGTCACAGATCTTGTACCTTCTTACTATTCAGGGAGTGCTGGTGTTGCTTTGTCTTACCTTCTGTTGCATTTCATCCACGATTAAAATCATGATGAAAATGTGGTAGGGCTCACTCCTGTGACTCTTTCCACCTTAGCCCAAATCAGTAAGCACTGCAGTTTCTTTTCAAAATATGTTATTAGGTGAGAGATATAATTTTACTTTTCAGATAAAAAAACATGCTAAAAAGAGTCAATCTGTGGGGTGTTTAACTGAGAATCCAAACCCTTGGAGTTTTTCTGCACTTGCCTTGTGCCTTTCTACACATTTCCTTGTATTTCAAATTTCCTTCCTAGATCTTTTATAGTTTATAATCTGTCCCAGGAGCAGGTTTAATTGACAGGCCTTATGGAATATTTTTTTAAGATCTAAAGGGTGGAAGAAGGAATACTTTCCAAAGGAAAAAAAAAAAAGTATTTACTTGGAAAGAGAAATTCTCTAAAGGACATATCTACCATGCATACTTCTATTTTTTACTATTCCTTTAGCATCACTGCATAGGCTTTCCAGGCCATATTAAGTGGTGAAAGAAGATTTCAGGAAAAAGCAAAGGAGCAGAGCAGGATGATCTTAAGATGGAGAAGAAAAAGAAGAAACTACATGAAAGCAGTATGACATTCCTGTTAAGTATGAAAAGAGACCCCAACCCAGTAGATACACTACAGATGTTAACAATGGGGACCTCAGGTGGGTCAGCCCTCGGGCACCAAACCCTCTAGTAAAAAATATATATATATTCAAAGAGAAGAGAACCCTTTCTTCTGAAGAAAGGCAGTTTCTTTTTTTTTTTTTTCTAATGCACACTCCCTAGAATAAAATATGATTGAAAATGTGATGATCTGATTAAGCCTCCTGGTATTAGTCCATAAAGTTTCCTAAAATGTTGAGTTTATTCTAATTATCATGCAAGGTGAATCTAAAAGTACCTTAACTTTCTAAGAGAATATTTATTGAGCACTTACAACACTGGTACATGAAGAGATTGTTCACGGGAGTTTACAGTGCAGTAGGAAAAATAAACTATAAAAAATAACTAAGTCTCATGGATACCTGACAGCCAGGTTTCAAGAGAATGTACAGAAAGAGAATTTAATCTCAAATGGATGTCATGCAACAGAGATTCAATGTTTATTTTGAAATTTAAATGATGAGGATGCATTAGCCAAGGACTAAATGGTTAAAGAATCATCCAAATTAATGGCATAGCCTGGAGAAAGTTCAGGGGTAAGAGAGATCATTTTAAAAACTCAGAGTGGTCCCCTGGGTTGTTCAGTTGGTTTAGCATCAGACTCTTGATTTCAGCTCAGGTCATGAACTCGGTGTCATGATTGTAGGATCATAAGATTGAGCACCCCCACCACCCTGTCCCTGGAAGGCTCTGTGCTGAGTGTGGAACCTGTTTAAGGTTCTCTTTCCCTATTCCTCTGCCCCTCCCCCCATGCACGCCCTATTCTGTCTCTCTCCCTGAAAAAAATTATTTTTAATAAATAGATAATTCAAAAATTCAGGGCTACTGAGTAAACACTATCAAAGGACTACATCAGTCAAGTGAGATTTAAGTTGTAATGAAGAGAATGAATAAGAGGGAAATGATACTGGTATCAGGAAGAAAGTGAATGGGGCTATCACATCTGAAGAAAAAATGGAAAGGGTATGACAATGGATGCAGAAGAGTGGACAAATGTATATATTGTGTAATTGTGACAGGTCTTAGGGATTGTTTCAGATGGAGTTTAGGGGAGGAGAGAAGGGTAAAGAATGACTCTCAGGTGTTTTTGTAGGTTTGTTTGGTTTTGGGGGGGGTCAATCAGGATTCAAGTGATGCCTTTTACTAAAATAAGAAACAGAGGGAAATAACTGGTTTGAGAATAAATATGATGAGTTTGAGTCTGAAGATATATATCTGGCAATAGCGTGTTAACCGATAACTCAGGCTTTGAAAGAAAAAAAGACCTTATGGAAGGTTATGAATGGTCTTATCTGTTATGCCTACTACAAATTTTTTTTAATTTTTTAAATTTAATTTCAGCATAACAGTATTCATTGTTTTTGCACCACACCCAGTGCTCCATGTAATCTATGCCCTCTCCAATATCCACCACCTGGTTCCCCCAACCTCCCACCCCACCCCCGCCACTTCAAAACCCTCAGATTGTTTTTCAGAGTCCATAGTCTCTCATGGCTCACCTCCCCTTCCAATTTCCCTCAACTCCCTTCTCCTCTCTAACTCCCCTTGTCTTCCATGCTGTTTGTTATGCTCCACAAATAAGTGAAACCATATGATACTTGACTCTCTCTGCTTGACTTATTTCACTCAGCATAATCTCTTCCAGTCACATCCATGTTGATACAAAAGTTGGGTATTCATCCTTTCTGATGGAGGCATAATACTCCATAGTGTATATGGACCACATCTTCCTTATCCATTCATCCATTGAAGAGCATCTTGGTTCTTTCCACAGTTTGGCAACCGTGGCCATTGCTACTATAAACATTGGGGTACAGATGGCCCTTCTTTTCACTACTTCTGTATCTTTGGGTAAATACCCAGTAGTGCAATTGCACAGTCATGGGGAAGCTCTATTTTTAATTTCTTAAGGAATCTCCACACTGTTTTCCAAAGTGGCTGCACCAACTTGCATTCCCACCATCAGTGCAAGAGGGTTCCCCTTTCTCCACATCCTCTCCAACACACATTGTTTCCTGTCTGGCTAATTTTGGCCATTCTAAGTGGTGTAAGGTGATATCTCAATGTGGTTTTAATTTGAATCTCCCTGATGGCTAGTGATGATGAACATTTTTTCATGTGTCTGATAGCCATTTGTATGTCTTCACTGGAGAAGTGTCTGTTCATACCTACTACAAATTCTTATTTCTTACTTATCTATATAATACTTAACACTCAATTATTATTCTCTTCATTCCTATCACCTATATCTGATATTGCCTCTAATCACAGGGTCAATGTCCTTCGTTTCTGTGCCACCACAACATACTATGTCTGGAACATATTAGACTTCAAGAAATACCCATTGTTAAATGGGTAGGTGAATAAACAATTTATTGAATTAATGAATGAATGAATGAAAAAAATAACTTCAACCACAACTCTGAACTTTCTTTCTTCCTTTCCAAAAGTTATCCGCCTATAGGATCTGAATTACCAGGAATCTTTCCCAATCTCCTTTTATGGAATCTGTGATCCCTCTATATTCCTGGCAGAACACAGAACTATACTTTCTACATCTAGCTGCATACTATAATCTCTGGAGTATTTAATATACTATTTAATATACATGTTCCTGGATATCTCCTCATTCCTGCTAAATCAGAATCTGTGAGAATTATTTTTAACAAGTCATTCAGATGATTCTTATGCAATGAGCCTAGAATTCATCAATCTCATGAAATGACCAATATGAGAAACCAATCATTGTATTTCTCAAATTAAAGAAGACATCCCAATTAGCCCGATTATATCAAAGAAAGAATATAAGCAGGTATTCAAGAATCCAAACTTTATGATTAGAATTTACATTTTAAAAAGAAAAAAAGTTAAGGCAAAACTTTCCAAGATAAAATGGATCATGCATTTTCACCAGATGTCCTTACTTAGGAAAAAGAAATGTTAAAGAATTGTAACAGTGTCTAACCTGGAAAACAAAATACAGAAATTTTCACCAGTAAGCCATGTGCCTAGTACAACTCTGATTTAGAATTTGTTAAGCCTTACACAAGAGTCTCTATTTTAGAACATTCATAAGTAACCCATTTTGCAGGAAACATCAATCTTTCCTCAGAGGAAATACAAGACCACTTTAAACTGTTATTCCAACCTACGCTTTATGCTGTATTTTCCACCATTTGGCAACTTATACTCTATACTCCAGTTTAAAATAAAAAATCTCTTTTGCAATCCCTTAGACATGTTGTGCTTGTTCTCACATGCAAGATGTTCCTTCTGCTGTATTCCCTTGACCTCTTCTCTATCTGAATAATTTCCAACATTCAAAACCCAATCCAGAGACTTGTTCATTGTTGACACTCTCTTCAATATCTTCAAGCAAGGATTTTGCTCCAAGTTCTGTTTTTGCAAAGTTACATTTTTATGATCTATTTAATAGCATATCTCCTTTCAATTTGTAATGAACCATTTCCATATCTCTCACATTGCCTTTTGATTCTTCTTAGCTTTTTTTTTGCTTCTGGCCCATAAAAACAGTGCTTGCTACATACTAGGTACTCAGAGGTGTTGACTAATCCTGTAAAGACACCTTCCAGCTCCAATATTTTGTGAATCTCATTTAAAATGACTTCAGATTACTTTTTATTTTCTAACTTAATTTCTAGAGTGTGAGCCCAAAACATAGTCAGTGGCCTACAAAGTTAGTGTTATCATTGGATCTCGTGTATACAGTCATCTGTATAGATTTTTTTTTAAGATTATTTATTTATTTATTTATTTGACAGAGAGATAGCAAAGAGGGAACATGAGGGAGAGCGGCAGAGGGAGAAGCAGACTCCCCACTGAGCAGGGAGCCTGATTCAGGGCTTGATCCCAAGACTCTGGGATCTGACCTGAGTCGAAGGCAGACGCCTGACTGACTGAGCCACCCACGCGGCCCCAGTCACCTGTATAATTTTATCTGGTATACAGTTGTCAGTCATGTTCTTTAAAAAAGAAAAAATAAAATCAATCCCTCACCTATTGGAAAACTTTCAGAAGCCCTGCATTGCTGGTTTCATCAAGTTCTACCTTTTCTATCTTATTTTTCAAATACCCTCTGTCTTATTTAACCTATTTAGAACTGCCTTTTCAACTTTTGGCTTCATCTTCAATTGTATTCATATCATCATCTGCACTTAACCCAAAGAACCAGACATATTCCAGTGTCTTATATCAGTTTCCTCACTAGAGGTCAAAGCAGCAAGGACTATATTAAGTGGATAGATAGATGACAGAGCTCAGTTTCATGGCACTGAGAAAATGACTACTTGGGACAAAATAATTCTGGGAACAGAAGGGATCAGCCCAGTCAACTTTGTTTACTGCAGACTCAAATCAATGCCTTGTCTTTATCAGAGCTCCAGTTACTTCTAGAAAAAAAGTACTATAAATACAGTGTAGAGGCAGGGCCACTGAGATGTGTCTGGGTGCTTTGTACAGCACTTGGGGGAGTGGTAAACTTTGGTCAATGTTTGTTGATGGATGACTCGATAGCTCTAGTTAGGCCTCACCATCAGAGGTCCAGATTTTTTAACAAGCTTCTCAAAGCTTTCGTTCCCAAAGAAGAAACTAAAGAAAACCAGATGACAATAATTTCAAATTGTAAAATGTTCTGGTTGTCAAATTTTAACAGGAATATCCTGTGCAACGGAGAGGCTGGCTGGTGCCAATTTCACATTTTGTTCTTTGGTGTCTGGACAAAACCTGCTCTGCCAGTGAGCTGACAGGTTGAGACCACTCCATGTTCCAAAGGCACAAGAGAACACTCTACTATTCATAATGTTCCTGCATTACCTAGGGAAAGGACTACATTCACAATGAAAAGAGCTTTGATTCATCATCAGTAGAAAGATTCTTCCATTTTCTGGGTGCCCACATTTGAGTTTGGTACTGTCAACACTTCTTATAACACAGATCGTATATTGAAATGAGAAAAGTATCACCTAATACAGTCAGAGAGATTAAGGGAGTTGGTCCAGCTGACCACAGGAGACACCTCTAATTCAAAACCTAAAACATGACTATTGTGACTGTGATCAAGGAGCTTTACAGCACATAAGGAATTCAAAAAGCATATTAATCCACTTCCAGCAACACTACCAATTTACAAGAATGATTAGCCTTTTCTCCCACTTGATTCAACCTGCCATATGTATTATACCACTCTAAATGCTAGCAGACTCTATGCTTATGGCTTCCATTAGGTAGCATTTAGTATCCATGAAAACTTTCTTCAAGCAGTAATTACTTTTGAGACCATATACATTTCAGATGGGAAAAGAAAAAAGAAAAAAGGCACAAGTAAACTGAACTAGGAAAAAATAAGAAAACATCCCTGAATGTAAGTACGTTGATTCAAAAAGTAATTTAAAGATTATTTAAATGATACTAGATAAGCATTTGCTCTGTTTATACTTTAAATAAAGTACTCTGTTCTGCTTGTAGGTATTGTTTATTACCTAATGTATGTTAAAAGCCTTTTCAAAGAGATTTATTCATTTTTGTATTTCAAGCACCTAGGTGCATAAACACCACAAACAAAGAGAAATCATGGGGTATAATGGACCCCACAAAGAATCCATCTCCTATGGCCCTTGAGTCTCAGTCTCCTCCTCTATGTCATATCATAAAACTTATTGTACATAAAACACCAGAAACACAGAAGGTACTCAAGATTATAGATTTTTTTTAAAATAAGTATTCAATACTACTTTTCAAACATCTTTTTAGTAAAACAAATGCATTTTATTTGCAATGAGGTTTCTTATAAACTCTACACTTGCAGAAAATGATACATTTAGCAAACAATATACTTGTTTGCCTCCTTGTCTCATTTTACTGTCAATATTCAGGTGGGATTAGTTTTATCTCAGGCAGTTACCTCCATTGACTTGCATTTCAGACCTTACGAAAAGATGTTTTTGCTCTTCTTCTCCACTCACGCCCATTCTACATAAAATGTTGTGATCCCCTGTTAAAATGCAAAGTTCCCTGGAAAAACAAGAATCAAAGTGTCCATCGCTGCCAGTTCTAGAAGAAATATATCAGAGGCTAAATCATTAGTGATGAAGCCAGAGTTGGAACCGAATCTGTCTAACTTCAGAAATCAGAAATCTATCTACTCCATCCTGCCTCTTTGGAACACAGATCAAGGCTGAGAATGGAGAGGAGGCTCCTGATCAGGAAGAGATAGTACATGAAGGGTAGAATTTTGTTATTTAATGATCAATGAAGGAATCACTATGATGTTTTTACAGAACAAAATATAAGATTGTTCTCAAACAAAATCCCTCAGAGTGATGCAGCAACATAATGGAATCCTCTTGAGCTTCAACCTTCCCTTAGCCACACCATACCATTCTTCCCATGCAGCCTGGAAAGTCAAAAAGGAAAGGGGAAGGGTGCTCAGTGGGTTAAAGTCTCTGCCTTGGCTCAGGTCATGATCCTGGGGTCCTGGGATCCAGCCCTGCATCAGGATCTCTGCTCAGCAGAGAGCCTGCTTCCCCCCACCCCTCTCTGCCTGCCTCTCTGCCTACTTGTGACCTCTGTCTGTAGAATAAATTTTTTAAAATCTTAAAAAAAAAAAAAAGGAAAGAGAAGTGCCCAACAACTACTTAACAAAATCATTTTAGAAGTAAATTTCTAAACCTATATTTAGATTAATTAATTGCTAGATAGAGATTGCTAAGTTTATTAATTTAGAGAAAATCTGAGTATGCTCCTGAAACCAAGAGGTATTTTATTAAACACCTATCTAAGAGTTACTTTTTCCTCTCATGGCCACCATATAGGTAGTCATTTCAAACACCAAGAAGTAACAATAAGTATTTTTAGGAAACTGATGTGAAAGAAAAACTTACCATCTTATAATAAAATTTGTTGTAGCTGGGGGTGCCTGGGTGGCTCAGTCATTAAGCATCTGTCTTGGGCTTAGGTCATGATCCCAGGGTCCTGGGATCAATCCGGCATCAAGCTTCCTGCTCAGCGGGAAGCCTCCTTCTTCTCCCACTCACCCTGCTTGTATTCCCTCTCTCACTGTCTTTCTGTCAAATAAATCAATAAAATCTTTTTGAAAAAACTTTGTTGTAGCCGATTCTTTGATCTCATAAGCATGTATTAGCTTCCTAAATTTGGGACTGAATCCTGCCATTAGAAAATGCTCCTTGAAATATTGCACTGAAAATCATCTATCTTTTATCCTTTAACATAAACACTGTATATGTTATTAAAAGATTAATAAAAATGCTGGTATTACCAAAAAAATTATTTTCCTAGTAGTGGAATTCAGGAAAATACAACTTTTATTTTATTATACTTCTACAAAAAGTTTTTTTCCACAAAGACTTTCATCAGGGGTACCTGGGTGGCTTAGTCATTGGGTGTGTGCCTTTGGCTCAGCTCATGATTCCAGGGTCCTGGGATTGAGCACTGCATAGGTCTCCTTGCTCTACAGGGAGCCTGCTTCTCCCTTCCCCCACTCTCCCTGCCTGTGCTCTCTCTCTTGCTGTATCTCTCTCTCTCTGTCAAATAAATAAATAAATAAATATCTTAAAAAAAAACAAAAAGACTTTCATCAATGTTAACTCTGAAGAGAAACATTTGTAGTTGTCTCATTGTTTAATGGTGACAGACTTGCACTTTTTCAGCTGCTTCTATTGTGGAAAATGGGGCACACTTTACCAGGTCGTGGTAGTAAAAGAAAAAAGAAAAAATATCCTCATAAACACTGGGCTTTAACTAGCTCAGTTAATGGGTTTCAGGCATTCTAAACAGAAGCAATTAAAAAATAACTTTAAATTTTATACATTTCTTCCAGTAGGATGAAAAATCTAAGATATGTTAAACTTGACTTTATTATTTCGGCAAATACAGAGTTAGATTACTCCCTGTCAAAGCAGAAAACAACTTCTGACAGAAAAAAAAATGCTAATTAAGAAAAACAGTAGACATTTTTCATTAAGTATATTTGTTTCTTTCCTGAGAACTTTGGCTACACAAGCTCTACACACAGTTTCCGCAGTGACCATCAGTGCTTTCTAACAATGCTAAGGCAGTGCTCTGTCCAATTAGCGGAACACAGGGACCAGTCAGATGCTGATGCATTTCATAAAAGAGGTGGTGGCAAGAAGCAAATGCAATTAGAGAATATTATCTCTGTCTTGTGTGCTTTACAAAACAGTATCATCTCATGACTCCTCTATCTCGTCCTTGCTAACATCACTTAACATGTGTACATTTTATAAGTTCTAATAAGAGAAAACTGAAAATGCCCAGGAAAATGGTAAAAGCACTTCAACATAGAAAGGTCTCCCTGGGGATGCCTGGGTGGTTCGGTTTGTTAAGCCTCTGCCTTCAGCTCAGGTCATGATCCCAGGGTCCTGAGATGGAGCCCCACATCAGGCTCTGCCTGCTGCTCCCCCTCTGCTCCCCCACTTGCTCTCTCCCTGACAAATAAATAAAATCTGAAAAAAAAAAAGGCTCCCTATTCCAGGTACAAAAGATCTAGAGTTGCCAGGGAATATCTGGCAATATAACTCTTGAAATAACTATATGAACATAGTTAGCTGTATGAACATATGAACAAAGAACAAAATTTGCCCACGTTCTCACTGGCCAAGCTATAAGTAATTTTTATAATTATTCCTTAAGATTATAGTACAGGGGCTCCTGGGTGGCTCAGTGGGTTAAAACCTCTGCCTTTGGCTCAAGTCATGATCCCAGGGTCCCTGGGTCCCCCATTGGGCTCTCTGCTCAGTGGGGAGCCTGCTTCCTCCTCTTCTCTCTCTCTCTCTGCCTGCCTCTCTGCCTACTTGTGATCTCTGTCTGTCAAATAAATAAGTAAAATCCTTAAAAAAAAAAAAAAAGATTATAGTACTTAAAAAGTTTCAGTTATACCCTAAAAATCTTTAACACTTGTTCACCTTTTTTGTTTATAGCCTTCCTTGTCCCAGGTAAGAGCCAACAATAGCAGTAACAGATATCCTATTTTAAGAGGTCAGAACTAAAAGTGCATTGAATACAGAAAGAAAGGAAAAACCATATGGTTCTTATATATTCACAAAGCAAATGAGAATCAAAGGAAAAGTCTTTCCCAAAAGCTGGCAACAAATAGTTGCTTCTATTAATAAATTCAAGAAGAACTTTGAAGTTATCAGCAGCCATTGCTTCTGACACAACCAATAGCTTTGTAACTATTGGTTTACTTTATTTTAGAGTAACTTACACTAGAATTTAATGCAATTGTTTACAAATTGTAAACATTTTGTACAGTAGTATTCGGCATCTCTCTATAAATAAAAAGTTTTCCTAAGCCCAATATCACTTTTTTTATATTGAATAAATAGTGGAATATCTGGTAAACCTGATAGGAAACCTCAGATGTCACAATTTGCTGTGAAAGAGTTAATGTGGCCAACACAATTAACCTTCATCAGGAGCAATATTGGTGGGTTGACCCATGGGGTGAGACCATCATGTTTACTAAGGAAAACATGAGTGAGGATCAAAGACCAGTCAAACACAAACTCTATGCACAAATTCCAGTAGCAAGAAATGGCCAAAGTCAGCTCTTGTTATTGAAGAAAACAACCCTATAAGAACAAGTGGGAATCCTATCTTAAGTTTTAATGGAAGAATATTACTTAAACTTTCATGAAATGTGAATCCTTAATACCTGTTCATTGTACTGGGTACATAAGATTTTACTTTGTAAAATATTTGACAGATTTTTCAGAGAAAATTGTTCTTTATGGCATTTTGTGGTAAAGCAGATAAAAGTGAGATCAACATTTCTTTGAAAAAATAAAGTAACAATGTATGGAGAGTAAGTTATAATTTATCTTAAAAATGAGCTGAGTCAAAAGAAGATGAAAATTGAAAAGAAAGAAGAATGAGGGACTTTCCTGGTCTGCAATTATGACCTTTCTTCTGGTGTCAGAGAATGGTTATATAATTACTCTTATCCTTATGGATTTTACAAACATACCAGAATCTTCAGGCTTCCGTAAGCTTTGATTATTGCCTCTTACCCCCACCCACACCAACTCTCTCACACACATGTATTTTTTATTAGTTGCCTTCAGAAGGGTTTCATTTATATAATTACTGTTGTAGGTTTTTAGACTATTGACCCCAGTGCATCATATCTCACTATTTTCTTACCATGTGTAGTTCCCTCCCACACTGACCTGGGCTTGGTCATATGACTTGCTTTTGCCCAGTAACATATC
Organism: Mustela nigripes; assembly: GCF_022355385.1. Classification (NCBI taxonomy): domain Eukaryota; kingdom Metazoa; phylum Chordata; class Mammalia; order Carnivora; family Mustelidae; genus Mustela; species Mustela nigripes. The sequence continues at coordinate 142,395,156 of NC_081559.1, forward strand.
AAAGAGCTGGAAAGTACTTGTACATCAAGCTTGTCCTTATGGAAACCTGTCATGTGAGGAAGCCCAGCCAACCTAATGGAGATACCTGGCCAAGCTGACCAATGACCAGACATGTGAAAGCAAAAGTTGCCTGGTCAAGGAACCAGGCAACCTCATGAGTAACCTCAGGTGAAGGCAACATAGATCTATCCAGTGGATCCCAGCCCAAATTGCTGATTCACAGATTGTGAGCAGATCAAATGCTTGCTGTTTTAAACCACCAAGCTGAAGACTGGTTCAGTCTATTGCATAGCAATAGCCACAGCTATTTTCACTGTTAGATTATCTTCCTGCTTTATGCTATATTTTCCCTTAAATAATTCCCAGATTCTAGAAAATAGGTAATAACTGATGCAGCCTTAACACTCTTCCTCTCTCCTCTGTCGGTACACACACACACACACACACACACACAATTTACACAGTTGACTCCTCAATAATGTGGGAGTTAGGGGTATCAACTCCCTGCACAGTTGAAATTGCATTTATAAATTTTGACTCTAAAAAACTTAATAAATAGTGTTGAACAAATGTCTTATGAATAATATAGTCAGTTAACATATATTTTGTATGTTATATATATAACATACTGGATTCTTACAATAAAGTAAGCAAGAGAAAAGAAAATGTGAAGAAAACCATAAGAGAAGGGGCACCTGGGTGGCAGTCAGTTAAGCATCCAACTCTTGGTTTCGGCTCAGGTTATGATCTCAGGGTCCTAGGATCGAGCCCCACACCATGGCCAGCATGGAGTCAGCTTGGGATTCTCTTTCTCCTCTCCCTTGGTTGCCCCACGCCCCTCTCTAAACTAAATAAATTTTTAAAAATGTTTTTAAAAATCATAAGAGAAAATGTATTTATAGTACTATACCAAATTGAAAAAGTTAATATATAAGTGGACCTGCACATTTCAAACCCATGTTATTCAAAGACCAGCTAAGAGTGTGTGTGTGTATATGTGCATGCACATTTGAAAAATAATTTTATTTAATAAATCAATTTTTACTTTATTACAAAATATTTTTTCAGTTACCTTAAGAAGTAATGCAGAATTATACTAAGTTTATAAATCTGAAGGCTCTTAAAAATGTTTTACTCCTTGGATTCAAGTCTTAGTGTGCTTTATGGTCGCAACATCGCAGTAAGACAAGCAGATGCTTTATAACTCATTTTAGAA
>NC_081559.1:142396871-142462619 GCF_022355385.1 Mustela nigripes
TTTGCAGCAAAATTTCTTTTCTGCATTTTCAGTATTAAAGTAAATCAACTATTTAGGTAGCACTCGAACTATCATATAATCAAAGTCTAGAAATCATTTAGGCTGAAATAACATTAAATCTGTTTTGGCCATTGTAGCACATTTTCCAGTCTTGCTTGCTTTGTCTATATTGACATGAAAAGGTGTGAAGAGAACTGCAAATCATTAATGCAATTTGAAGCAGTTTGTTTTACCTTGCTTCCTCCATACTCAACTCACTTTCAGGAACCTCTGCTCTCAGACTCATTTATTTATTTAATACTTCAGATTATTGTAGATGTCACATCTTTCCAAATAAACCACAGGCTTCTTTAAAAGCAGCAACCAGTATAGTTCAGTATAAACACTGAATTCACTTTTTGTCTTTCCATCCTCAACACCAGTGCTTTCAAAATCTGTATTACTTAGTACGTGTTTGACCATAAAACATTATAGAAACAGCTTAATTCTAACTAAATAATAATAATCGTTCGACTACTAATACTGTTAATACTAAAATACATGAAATAGAGTATAAGTAGGAGAATGAAGATAGGACTGAAGATAAGATACTACGAAGCAAATTATCCCATTGGCCAACATATTGACTGTAAACAGGTACTTGTGAACTGGTCACTATTTAAATTCATAATTAAGCGAAGGGTCATAATAATCTTTTTTTTACCAAAAAAAGAATATTTCTTATACCTAAGAATTTTTAGCTCAACTAACCTGTAGTTTTAATGGAAATAGATGAGATATAAAGTATTCATTTGTATTCATAAATAATCCCTCCCCTATTTTTTTTCTTATGAAACAATCAAGTAGAACTATTATAATTTGTCAAGAGCTCACCAATCTCTCCTTTTATTTTCCACAGTTTGGTATCATTATAAAATCAAGACATTTTGCAGAATTTAGCAATTTCAAAATCCCTCATCAATGTTACTTCCCTAGGACAAAATAATATCGAAATTAGAAAACCACTGGCTAATGCTGAGAAATGATCTCTCATGATTCACTTAAGGATTAGCGTTGAGACCACACCAGAATGGTATTTGAATTCCAAAATAAACCACAGCTTATCTTCTCTCTTTAAAACCATCAGAAATGAATCTGCTACCTGACCTTTGAAATTCTGCAAAGAGACAATAGTTAGATATTTTGCCTCTTTCAACTTCCCTAGCCCATTCTCCAGTTTCAGGAGTGGTGATTCCAGATAAGTACAATGGATACAAAGGCGTGGTTAAAAGGGCAATTTCATCTACTGTTGCAGTCAAGTTACTCACAGAATAAACAAGTTGATTCATATAATAGTTAGTTTCTTCAAGGGCTTTGTTGAGAGGGGTCTCAGCTTAAAGCAAGCAGTCCTGTCAGCCGATCGAAATAACTCTGTGGAAATCGAATTGCATATATATGAAAATATGTCTATGAAAACTTTTATTCAATCTCAGATTCAGAATTTTACTATATAAAATTATATAAAAAAATATATTCAGGAAAAAAAGGAGGCAAGAAAATTTCATAATACCCCATGGCTCTTCACCCCCAGCTCCTTATTGTCCCTCAGTTGATCAGGAAATGATATTCTGTAGAAAAGATTTGTTTAATTAGTAGGTCAAATATTTAAGTGTGCTAAGGGTCTATTTATGAAAATTCTCAAAATATAGTTGCCTTTCCATCACCTTCTAAAAGATAGGACATGCACAGCTTTATTTTTTTCTTAAGATTCGACTTGTATGAATACTAATTATTATACTTTATTGTTATATTATGAATACTATTATTAGTATTATAATATTATAATGCTAATTATTATAAATATATATCACAACCATAGCTTGTTTTTAGGAGGCCTTTGAGATATTCCAAGCTATTTATTCTCATACTAAATGGCAATTCTTTCTCCAGCAGTTTCTACTTGTAATTTTCCTGCTCTAGTTATATCCTGCTGCATGTCATTGTTTGATTTGAGGTTCTGAAGGTGAGATTGTATATTCTCCCTTCTATAGACTAATAAGATGGTATATTTATGATAATACATTTATATTTATTATGATATATTTATAATTATGATGACCATCTGCCTTCAGATGCCTGTTTTTCCATTTATTCTCACTTCATATCTATGATAAGATGTCTAAAATAGATGATAAACTCTCTCCTAGTGAGGTATGAACTTAATTATTTGATTTACTTGACTCATATTCAAACCAGCTACTCCCAAAATATGGCCTTTCTGCTTATGGGATGCTGTCTAATCTATAGCCAGTATCTACTGTTACCACTGGGAATTCTTCTCCATTAAAACAGCACCCAGATTTTGTCTTTTGTATGTCTGTATATTATATGAACATTATTCAGTCTTTTAAAAAAAGAAATCCTGCCACTTGTGACAACATAAATGAAAATTACGGGCATTATGCTAAGTGAAGTAAAGTCAGACAGAGAAAGACCATTTCCGTATGACCTCACTTATCTGTGGAATTTCGTAAAAGCTGAACTCAAACAGAAGAATAGTGGTTGCCAGTGGCTAGGGTTGGAGGAGATGAGATACTGGTCAGAAGCTACAAATGTCTACTTACAAAAGGACTAAGCTCTGGGGACCTAATACACAACATGGTGATTTCAGTTAACAATATTGTATAGCTGAAAGTTGCTAAGAGAGTAGCTCTTAAATGCCCCCCCACACACATGCAAAGCAATTGTGTAAAGTGCTGGATTTGTTAACTAACCTTATTGTGGTGATCATTTTGCAATACAGGCCTGTATCAAATCATCACATTGCACACTTTAAACTTGCACGGTGTTATATGTCAATTGCATTTCTATAAAGCTGGCGGGGAAAGGAGTCAACTGGAGCTGGAGGAGGCTGGTGAATATCAGCCATTGCCCTGAGCAGTACCAAGGTGGGCGAGGAACTATGGGCCTGTGCCAGTACGGCTAGGCAGGCTCCGCTCCCATCTGCTGGGAGACGGTGGGGGCAACACAGCTGTGAGCTTGTTGTTCATTCTAGGTAGCCTCAGGCAGCTTTTCAAAGTTAGATGTTGAAAGCCAATAAATGAAATTATAAGAAAGAGCAGCATAAATGCCTTTACTCTACTTATGGTCCTCTTGGCAACTTTTTCCATTGAAATGCTGCTCTCTGCAGTCTCAAATCAGGAAAATTAATACAGAACAGAAGTTTCCAAACTTTTCATCATAAATCCCTCTAACAAGAGAAAAGTTGAAATTTTATGACCCCTAGTCAATAAAACATCTTTTCGATTTTTAATATTTATCAAGAGAACCTTGAACAGTTACCTACTACGTGCCCTAAGATACAGACGTTAAACATAGACTTTGTTCCAGTATTATTCTTCTTTTTGACTTCACTTAAAGAGTTTTTGGTGTCTGTGTAAGAGAATAAGCAGACGATGTCAGAATGCAGGCTATCTCCTTCCACATTTTGTGACTGCTAGGTTAGAGCTAGAATTGCTCAGTAACTTTGTACTCTGGTTTAAGGGAATATGAATGACCTACTTAACCTAATGTATCTGTTATGTGGAAGCCAGAGGTGCCCTGTAATTGGCTCAAGATACCGTATATTTCTTTAAACGATAAAAGAAGTTTCTATTTAACAAATAAGTACCTACCTAGACCACTACATAGCTCAGAGGAAAACTCTGAGGGAAAGAAAAACTGTATGGGCAAAATGTCAAGGTTCCATTCCCTGTGCATGGGATACTGATGGACTTGTAAAACTTACAGAGGCAGCTAGGGACCAGCATTTAGTAAATATATCAGCAAAGAATGGTGGAAAATAAGACTTTTCCCCAGCTAGGGGATAAATAAAGTAGATGAAGTTTGCCTTGTTTGTTATTTTCTCATATGTTCTCATATCCCAGTACTCTTTCCAAGATATCCAAGGTGTCTTGTGTATCCTCTATAGACCTATACATACATGCAATGCACAAACAGGCACACACATATACATGTACACATAGAGAGACAGGGTCCCCAGTCTGTTCTGTTGAAATTCAGCCATACTAACTAAGAAAGTTATATAACCTTGTATTTTACAGACTTTGAAAATATTTATATTTTAATAGTAAACACTTACCATCTCAAAACCCTTTCTGAAAAGGGAAGTGATTTTTAATACTCGAGGTTGACAGTTGACAGAGAAAAAGTGGGGAAAACAGAGGTGTCTGACCCCTTCCTACCCACCATCTTCTGCACTCTTGTGGAAAATTCATCAACACAGGGCTGCAATCCCTTCTGCTAAATCAAAATCAAGCTTTAATAACATCACAATTTCATACAGAGTTCTGTAACTTATATTAGGCACTCAGTATGTATTTTATTGTTGAAAGGGGGGGAAGATATGAAGAAGGATATCATCTGAAACTATAGTGCACAACATTTAAGTCAATATAGTAACACATATTTAAATTTAAGGTAAATTTAAATTATAATTTAAAAATATTTCATAGAGTTTTATTAAAAAAAAAAAGACTTTCTCTTGGAAAGTCCAACTTTTTTTCTTCTTTTTATGTTGTTAGCCAACATGTAGTCCATTATCAGTTTTTGATGTAGTAGTCAACAATTCATCCGTTGCCTGTAACACCCAATGCTCATCATAACATGTCCCCTCCTTAATACTCACCACCTGGTTACCTCATCCCTCCCTCCCTCTCCCTTCTGTAACCCTCAGTTTGTTTCCATGGTTTGTCTCCCTCTCTGATTTCGTCCCATTCGGTTTCCCTTCCTTCCTCTATGGTCCTCCACACTATCCTTTATGTTCCATTAATTTAACTCTGTACTTTCAAAAAAGGTATTTGGTCCAAATGAAGAAAATCTTTAATTATTGTTATTTAATTACAAAGCAAACATTCAGGGGAGGAGTCAAGATGGCAGAGAAGTAAGTAGCAGGCTGAGACTTCTTCAGGTATCAGGAGATCAGCTCGATAGCTTATCTAAAGATTGAGAACACCTACAAATCCAACGGCAGATTGAAGAGAAGAAGAACAACAATTCTAGAAACAGAAAATCAACCACTTTCTGAAAGTTTATCTAATACATATATATTTTTTCTTTTTTATACTTTTTCTTTATTCATTTTCTTTTTTTAATTGTTTCTTTTCTTTTTTTTAATTTTCTTTCTGAACCTCTTTTTATCCCCTTTCTCCCCCCTCACGATTTGGGATCTCTTCTGATTTGGTTACAAAGCAAAGATTCATATTCTCTTTTCATGAAATACTATTATTTGACAAGAAGAGAATATATATTTCATGTTTTTAAACTAATGATCAAATTATTGACCTCCTTAGTCATTTTCAACAAATTTGAACGTTTTCCATTTTCTAGTCTTTAGCTTGTACCTAAGGAATTGAACACTTTCCTCAAAAATAAGGCTATCAGATCTCTAAATAGGCAGTTCACAGAGCCCACCACCAGAGGGCAATAAAGAAGTTGAATCTTGAAGCTGTTAGTGAAATAGTGGGGGTTTAAATAAAAGCAACATTTCACAGTATGCTTTTCTGAACAATGTTTTATATATATATATATATATATAATAACTTAATGGACTATACGTACATGCATTCTGAAAAATCAGCAGCATACTTCACTGGTCAATTTCTATGACAAGGGGAATGTAATTTGAGTATAGAAAACAGTGTACTTATATCTTAAAATTCTACCCCTACAGAATCTATTCACCACTGAAAAATTGTAGGAATAATAACTTTCTGTGACTTAATGACCAGGCTACCATTATCAAGAGTAAAATTTATTTTCCAATGATGCTCGAATGCACAGGAAAAATGCATATCTAGGAGAATGGATAAACTCAGAGTGACGTATGAAAATAAATAATACTTAAAGTGGGAAAGGTATGAGATCTAGAAGGAAGGATTTTCTCTGTACTAGTGTGGATATATGCATAGCTTCTAAGAAACATAAAAACCACTTCTAGGAAATATTTTTAGCTATGAGAGGATTAACATGGATGAGGGAGAAAAGAAAGCTGGCTTTTAAAATATCCTTTTATTTACCTATCCACTTGTCTATTTGCTTGTTTGTTTGTTTGTCTTTATGTTTACAAAATGGGGGAACATTGGATTTAAGACCAGTATTCCAAAAGAACAAAGAAACTGAGGACTATACTGGAGCCTAGCCAACGTTTGACTATCTTGTAATAATACTGTGAAATACAGTCAAATCATTTGAACTATAAGCATTCTCTCTACAAATAATCTTAAGACATCAACTTTAATTTAGATGGTAAGAAAGTAGCACAAAATATATAGTGCTACTTGTTATGCTTTCTTTAGAGAAAGAATACAGATTCGGGATCAAATAAAAAGTGTCAGCAAGCCTCATAGATATAAAATATTCTGATTCCTATTATTATGACATGCCTCTACAAGAGGGAAACTGGATGACAATTTCCCAGGTTTCATAGTCTATGCATAACTGTTAGAAAAGAAACATCTCCAGGAAAATATAGTGTTAATGGATTCTTTCTTGGGTGTTCTCCAATATAACTACAAGGAGTTCCTCTTTTCTTCACCAACACATATGGAGAGATAGAGGCAGGTGTGACTTGGAGGACCTATTGAAATAGAGCAAGGTGATCAGTACTTTGTTTTTTAAAAATAGAAACTTCTATGTAAATAGTCTTCCCATCAAATAACACTTAATACAATTTCTTAAAGCCTGGTATACAAATATTTTGAAGTTTGAAAATTGGTCATTATTGAGTTAATTCATGTGGTTTTATTTCTGCCAAAATTTGATTGGTATAATTTTATATGAATATACTTTCAACTATGAATTACAGTTCTAGGGGTACAATAACTGCATTTACTAAGAGCCCAATAGAATTTAATTGGATATATCACTCACTAAAAGAATATAGATAAGAAGAACAAGACAGTTTTAAGTTATACTAAATCATAACAATTTTTACCATTAGAAGTACATTTAATATGAAATTTTTGAATTTTATAAAAACCATAATTTGAAATTATTTATGTATTTTTGAGGGCTTATATATTATTCATGATAAATGTAAAAAATCTTTGAAGAAATTTTAGGATTCCAGGTTATTTTGGGTAGTAATTATAGGAAAATAGTGTTTTCATCACAGATGTCTCCTTTATAATGCAAATAAGTCATGATAACTTTATTGCTTAAATGTTTGCTAGAACATTTGCTAGATCTTTTAAAGAGGAAACAGTCAGTATTTTCCTTCCTATTCCTGCTATTTTCTTCTTTCAGATATTTAACCTTAATTAACAGAAACTCCTGGAAGGGGACCAGGTCAGGGAACAATGAATCACAATGATACACAGAAATGTACAGACTGAGGACTAGAGAGGAGGGTGACTATTTTGGTCTGATATAAAGCCTAATTTTTCAGGCTCCAAAGCATAACTCCAAGAGATTCATTTTTCTGTCAAATGGGCATTTATTTACACTCAGTCTCATCAATTCTGAGTTAAACACAAGATACAATGCCCCCTACATGTGCTTAGACCCTGTGGGAAGTAAAATCCAGTATCAATAAACCAAGAGTCCACATGATGATAGTGGAGAAGCAGCCCTAGAAGTTTTCCCTGAGAGTAAGAGATTTGAGAAACAGGCCTGCCTCCTCCCTTGATGGGGCAGGGGGAGCAATTCAGTAAACAGGGTCCTGCTCAAAGAGTCACAACACAAGTCAGATCCTGCAGCCCTTTCCTTAACAGGTTATCAGGGTATACATATACCTAGATATTTATCTGGGGACTGACCTCCCAATAAAAATATGACCCACCAATTCTTTTAAACTATATCCCTAAGATGAATCACACAAACAGAAACACAAACACAATTTAAACATAGTTTCTGACCACAAAGATATTTTTAGAAAAAATAATTTCTTGTTATTTGAAATAACCTAATATACTTAACACTGCTAATCTTTATTTCATCTTCCATCTTTAAATATTATCCATTAATTTCTAGTGAGATTTTCATTTGCCAAATTTTTGTACATTTTTATAAAAACTTTTCCTTTGCCTAGACTTGATAATGGCCACATTTGTGATGTTTGGTGGTTTGCTTAGCTTTCTGTGTACCTATAATTAAAATATTCCCTGCCTCTCTAATAATATTATAAAACTGTTCCCAATATGGTCAAACAAGAGGCAAAGTTTTTTGAAATATTTTTTTGCAAAAATTCACTCAACTATTTTATAATTAAGTAGTATGAAACATTTGAAAATGTCTCAATTCCACATTTATATGCAATTGATACCTTGCCTAGAATGAAATTTTAGATTGAAAATTCTTTTGTTGGGGTGCCTGGGTGGCTCAGTGGATTAAAGCTTCTGCCTTCGGCTCAGGTCATGATCCCTGAGTCCTGGAATGGAGCCCCGCATCAGGCTCTCTGCTTAGCAGGGAGCCTGCTTCCTCCTTCTCTCTCTCTCTGCCTGCCTCTCTGCCTACTTGTGATCTCTGTCAAATAAATAAATTAATAATTTTTTTTAAAAAAAGAAAGAAAATTATTTTCTTCAGAATTTTGAAGGAAGTGTTTACTTTTTTTTGTTTCCAGTAGTGCTACTGAGAAGTCCAGTACCATTCTCACTATTGATACTTTTATAGATGATACTCTCTTCCTTCTTTCCCCAACAGTCCACATTCTTTTAGGACATTCCATTTATTCCCAAAGTTCTGACATTCCACAATAATACCCAAGGATATAATGTTTTTTAATTCATTGTACTTAGCTTTCATTGGATTTATTGTATCTGGAAATCCACATATTGTATTTCTGCAACATTGTCTTGTATTTTTTCTTTGATAATTTCTTCCTAGCCTTTTTCTGTTTTTCCTTTTTGGAACTGATATCAGCTGGATGTTGTGCCTCTGAGACTGGTGCTCTAATTTACTTTTTTTTTTCTATGTCCATCTTTCTTTTGTTGTTGTTCTATTTTCTGGAATATTTTCTCAGTTATATCTTCTAAGCCACTTAATAATGTTTTAATTAATATCATGTCATGATATTTTCAAAGATATCTCTCTTGTTGCTTTGAAACACAGCCTTAGACTCATATGGTTTGTTAAAGTTTTTCAGACAGTATTAATTCAGTATTTAAAATTTCTTAATTTTTAATTATTCTTTGCCTTTTTTTATATTGTTTTCCCTTTGTTTGTATCCATTATATTAGATGCTTTCTGCAAATATCTTTTAAACTTGATCATCTACCCATTTTTAAGAATAAGGTATTAAAAAGCTTACTGGAAAATCTGTGAACATGAATAGACATTTTTATTACTTGTCATTAGCTGGGCTCCAGAGTCATGAACAGGTGGGGACAGGGACATTGCATTGTGCTTAAACAAAATCAGTGGGTCCTTTCTCCTTGGACATTAAATCTCCCCACAGAGGAATTCCATTCACCTGCATAAAGAACATAAACCCAGTAACCTATATTTGGGAAAATAAACAGTGAGTTCATTATGCTGACTTTAACTCAAACTCTCTGTTTTTAATTAATTATCTCACTTCTATTTTCAGTCTGATAGTATTCCAGAACGCAGTCTTTCTAACTGAACCTCTCCATGGAAAACTCCATGCTTCTGCAGGAATAGCAGAAGAGTCATGCTATTGTTTGTTTGGGGGTGGGAAATTTGGAGGTGGGTATATCTACTCCTTACCCAAATTTTCAAATAATCTCCAATTTTTCAAGTCCACTATGTACATATATTTTAAGGTACTTCCAACTCCTAAACCTTACCGAGGTTTTAGTTTTCAGCTAAATTTCCTCTTTTTTTTTTTAAAGATTTTTTTAATTTATTTGTCAGAGAGAGAGAGAGCGTGAACACAGGCAGACAGAATGGCAGGCAGAGGCAGAGGGAGAAGCAGACTCCCTGCCGAGCAAGGAGCCCGATGTGGGACTCGATCCCAGGATGCTGGGATCATGACCGAAGGCAGCTGCTTAACCAACTGAGCCACCCAGGCGTCCCATCAGCTAAATTTCTTAATGACTTCTTGCTTGAGGAGTTTTTGCAGAGTGGAGAAAATCTAAATTTAAATCACATTAATTCATCCATCTCCCATCTCCCAAAATTTTATTTATCATCTCTTATAATCTCCTAACCAATAATCCTTGCCTTTCTGGGCCTGTACCATTTATATTAATGTTACCTTCCCATTGTTATTAACCCAAGGATTTACTCACTGAATTATAGGATTGTATACTTAGCAAAAGTGAAGATCGCTTTCTGTCAGTATTTTCTTCCATTTCATAGGTCTATTGCGAGAATCTTGAAAAGCATTATGCCATACCTGGAGTTTGAAAATATTTATGGATAAAATATTTCCAAAATAAGTTTAAAAATTAAGATGGTAGACACAAATACTTTGGATTCTGATTATGGCTCTAAATTACATTGGAAAATTTTAATCACTCAGTGCCCCTAAGCTTCGTTCCTGTAAACTGGAGATAACAACAGTATCTAAATCATGTGGATATAGTGAGAACTAAATAATGTTAAAATACTCAGAAGAATAGAACAGTTTCACAAAGCATTCCAGTGTACTATTGTTCTTCCTGAGCTTTCCCAGACTTAAAATTTCCCTCCATTTTTGTACTTAGTTATTTAGATCTCTTTCTCTTACTCTTCTGCTTTTTAAGAGTATCTAGAACAGATCAAGTGTTGTTATGTTGTGTTTTCATTTTAATTTATCTCAAAGTATTTCTCATCCTCTTTATTATTTCTTCTTTCTTCCATAAGTTATTCAGGAATATATTGTTTGATTTCCACATATTCATGAGTTTCACAAATTTCTTTCTGTTAATTATTTCTAATTTCATTCTACTGTTGCCTGAGAGCATACTCTATATCATTTACATCCTTCTAAATTCATTATAATCCATGTTATGTCCTAGCATATGGTCTATCCTGGATAATGTTTCATGTACACTTGAAAGGAATTTTAAGTTCTGATGCTGTTAGGTGAAAAGTTCCATAGACATCTCTTAGTTCTAGTTGGTTAATATTGTTGTTCAAGTCTTCTATTTTCTGTTCATTTTCTGTCTAGCCTTTCAGTTATTAAAAGTAGGGTATTAGAGTATTCAAATATTATTATAGAGCTATTTTTCCTTTCAGTTGTGCCCAATTGTGCCTCAGGTATTTTGAGTTTCTCTTGTTAGGTACATATATATTTATAATTATTATATATTATTGAGGAATCACCATTTTTTTTAAATATTTATTTATTTATTTTAGAGAGAGACAGAGAGAGAGAGTGTGTGTGTGTGTGTGTGTGAGCAGAAGGAGGAGAGAGAATCTTCAAACAGACTCCCCACTGGGTAGAGAGGCTGACACAGGGCTCAATTTCAGGATTCGGAGATCAGGACCTGAGCCAAAATCAAGAGTCAGCCCCTTAACTCACTGAGCCACTCGGATGCTCCTGGAATGACTGTTTTATTATTATAATATCTATTTGTCTCTAGTAAAACTTTTGATCTTAAGATGTATTTTTCTGGGGCGCCTGGGTGGCTCAGTCAGTTAAGCGTCTGACTTTGGCTCAGGTCATAATCTCAGGGTTCTGGGATCTAGCTACACATCCTGCTTCATGCTCAGCTGGGTGTCCGCTTCTCCCTGTTCCTCTCCCTCTGCCCCTCCCCCCGCTTGTGTGCACTCTCTCTCTCTCTCTCTCACAAATAAATAAAATCTTCAAAAAAAACATATTTTTTGATATTTGCTTAGCAGGCCAGTTTGGTTTGGTTACTATTTTTCTGGTATATCTGTTTCAATCCTTTCATATTTTACCTATACATGTTATATAGATAAAAGTGTATCACTTTGTTAGAGAGCATACTTTTTTTTTTAATTTACACTGCAAATTTCTACCTTTAGATGGCATGCTTAATCTTTTTATATTAAATATAATTATATTTAATTTTGTAATTTTATATTAAATATAATTCATGTGGGATTTTTTTGTCTGGCATTTGCAAATTTATTTTGCATATGTCATGTCTTTTTCTAATTGCTCTACCTCTATTACCAACTTGGTTTTGCTGTTATTGCTATTAAATAGATATTTTCTAGTGTTCTATTTCAATTCTCTTATTTTTTAACTATATTTTTGAGTTATATATTCCTTTTTTAAAGATTTTATTTTTTTGAGAGAGTGAATGAGAGAGAGAGAAAAGAGAGCAGGAGCAGAAGGAGAAGGAGACTTCCCTTCTGAGTAGGGAGTCCGATGTGGGGCTCCATCCCAGGACACTGGCATCATGACCTGAGCCAAAGGCAGACACTTAACCAACTGAGCCCTTGAGGAAGGAAGCAGCCCTTGAGTTAATGCTTGCCCTAAGGAATATAACTAACATCTTAACTTATAAGTAACTAGCTCTGATTGATACCAACTTAATTTCAATAGTATATAAAATTTTGCTCCTATGTAGCTCCATTCCACTCCCCTCCTAGAGTCTACCATCATCACCCTGTTTCTGTGGAAACTTATGTGGAACTCTCGAGCTTCTAAACACCTCAAAGAGACATTTAATAAGATCGAAGGTTCTGGAGGGAGGATGCATTTCCTTGCCACAATTTTAATTTTACTTTATGACTAGATAATGCATGCTTTTTGTGCAAAATTCAAAAGTAACAGTGGTGAGTATAATTCTCTTATGCACTTTTCCTTCAGCCACCCATTTCCCCCTCCCAGAAGCAATCATTGAATGAGCTTCTTATGTGTTTTTCAGGGGTAGTTTAGTCAGACATGGGCCATACAGAGGATAATTCCTCTTATTAAGGTAATTTTGTGTTTTATTTTTCTGAATTGTACTCTGCAGGAATCTGAATTCTTTTTCTAAGATGAGCCTTAAGAGATAAGTCCGCTTCAGTATAACCTTTATTGTCTCCTTATTCCTTCTCACCCAAATAATAGCGTCTTTGAATTTCATCAATAAAAGTGAGGTTCATTGGCTTCAACTGTGCTGATCTACTCACTCAGGAGAAATAATGATATGGTTATAAGGTTCTAAACTATATGGATCTACACATTTATGAACATGTTGAAATCATGGCTAAGTCATCTCTCTATGTTTATAGCATGCAAACATGCTGTTCTCTGTTGTTAATATCATTTTAGGAATTCCCTTCACATCTCTCCTTGATTAAATCTCTTGTTTTCTGTGTCCCACATTTTCCTCATTTTCAGTTTGTTATCTCATGTTTATGGAGCATGTAGTACAATTTCTTCATCAGAATCAGCATGTAGAAAATATGTTTTTTGAGATATTACACATCTCCAAGTCTTTATACTAGTGTCTGCTGGATTAATACTATAGAATTCTAGATTAGATCTAATTTTCCTTCAGAATATGGAACAAAAGAATCTACCCACCTCCTGGCATTGCTCTTGAGAATTCTGAAGCAATTCTGATTTTTACTAATATATATATGCGTGTCTTTGTATTTATCTTTCTTTTTGTGAGCAATTAGAATAGTGTATTTGTTCGTAAGTGCTGTTCTTACTTTCACAGTAATATGCTTAGTTTAATCCATTATGATGGTGTTCAGTAAGTCCTTTTTTGTAAAGAAATTTATGTTCTTATTTTGGGAAATCTGCTTGCATCATTCTTCCTTCTTTTTCTGCTCTGTCCTTCTCTAGCTCATACTATTTGGATTTTGCCTCTCTTTAATGGCCTTTCCAATTTTCTCTCCTCTTTTTCATACATTTGGTTTTTTGTTCTATTTCTCATAGATTTTCCATATTTATCCTCCAGACCTTCTATTTCTTTCTGTTTCTTCTCTAGTGTGTTCATAATGTTTTTATGAAGAAGCTAAAGAGTTGAAATAGGACTATCTGGAAGTATTAACATATATGACAAAGGGCTAGGAAGTATAATACACATTCATCTTTGTTTCTTTAAATTCCATGAGAAGTGCTTAGTACATAACAGACTCTCAATAAATTTGTCATGGAGTATTGTCATGGAATAAAGAAAGAAAGAAAGAAAACAGGCTAGATTCTAGTCCCAACATATATGTCTTTCCTATGTCGTCATCCTCATAGTATGACCTCTAATGGTCTCCATTTCTAGCTAGCAATTTAAGACCACATTTTCTCTCTGCCACTGACAATTCTAAAATTAGTTGATTCTACTAATTCTACTTTTTTAATACTATCCCCTGATGATGAATATCATTATATAATACACAAGCAAATTTTAGTTAAGTGAAATTTTAAAATTATCTCAAATATAAAACTTACTATATAGGCTAAGTAAAAGAATTAAGCTTTAAGCTCTCTGGTACTTGAAATCCACTAAAAATCCATCCCAATATATTATGTTTTTGCTAGACCTTACTATTTAATTCTAGTAAACAAACCAAGATTGCAATTTGGTAAACTGATTTATTCCTTGAATAAATTTCAAAATTCTTTCTTGTATTATATATCATACAATGATCCAACCACCCACATTGGTTCGTTAAAATGTGAAATAGTTTCATACAATTCGACTGATTAAGCAGGGGTCATGTGAAGAATTTTCTTGTGAAGTGGAACAGTGCAAAAGGTTTATATATCTTGATAGTGATTACAGGGAAGCTATCAAGCTTTATCACACAAGCAATTCATATTTTAAAAAACAGTTTCAAAGTAAGTCTTTCAAATTCTAGGCATCTATACCTTTAAATCAGTCGGACAACAGCCAGATCTTTTAAAACCTTGGACTCTGTTTGCCAATCCACTAGCTTAAAAAGCATGCTTTTCATTCCTCTTTTTAAATAAAAACAGCCTTGTCTGCACTGATTTCATCATCTCCATTGAAAATGTTTATCTGCCAAATGAAAAAGAAGAGTACAAATTAGAAACACTGATACATCTTCTGACATTATTCATTTAGAAGCTAGTTCTCAAGTTGTCATTACATTTACCACATAAAAATTAGAAATGATTTGTTTGGAGACCTACAGCTATTTCTAGACCCAAGATGTTTGGACAACTGTAGATAAAGTTTCATTATCAGACTGAACTAAATATGCTATAATTATATATAAATCAGGATGATTTTTTTTTTTTAAATTTTTTATTTTTATAAACATATATTTTTATCCCCAGGGGTACAGGTCTGTGAATCACCAGGTTTACACACTTCACAGCACTCACCAAATCACATACCCTCCCCAATGTCCATAATCCCACCCCCTTCTCCCAAACCCCCTCCCCCCGGCAACCCTCAGTTTGTTTTGTGAGATTAAGAGTCACTTATGGTTTGTCTCCCTCCCAATCAGGATGATTTTTGTTCCATGAACTTAAGTTATTAATCTACTCAGGCCAAGCAGCAGTATACCATCATTCTCCAAAATTATACAAGTGTATTTCCCAGCCAAAAATGTAAGAAGCAATGTTTGAAAATTAAGGTCAAGAATTGGTTGGACAATACTCATGTTTCTATGATCTGATTGTTTCCATCTTTCTTCTAGTCTGTGAAATTCAGCCTACTTTCACAAAACCTGTGTTTCTTTATGTTTCATTTGTACTCATCACACTTGAAATTATTAGTTCAATGTCTATTTTTTTCCAATAAACTTTGGGCCAGGGCCCTCTGCAGCCTTATTCTGTATGTCTAATAATACCATATTAGGTATCAATATTTGTTGAATGAATTAGTTAATGATAAATGAATGCAGAAAAAGAAACCTAATTTATTAGGCTGAGAATTGATTTAGGTAGGGAATGGAAGTTGGAAAGTTCAAATGACCCTGTATTTTCCAAAAATTTTACATGATAATAGTTTTTTAAAACTTTAGTATGCAAAATGTTATATACATGGAGTTAACAAATAGTAAAAAAAGAATGATGGCATAGGTAGCTGAAAATGTTGATTTTTAGTTACCTAAGTCCTAGGGAAAGTAGGGAACCAAAAGCAATTCATAATTCTGTACTTAAATATTTAAGAAATAGGATTTAAGGATTCATTAGCCTACTGAATTATTATGATTTCTAGACCAATTAGCATCATAATTGATTTAAATAACATACGAGATGCAGACCTCTAAGAATATTTAAGATGTTAATCAAACAAAGAATTACACTGAAATATGAGTTTGCTTTTCTAGCATATCAAAATCTTATACTTGGGCAAAGATGACATTTTTAAGAACTACTTTTCAATATAGAAAATTCTTCCTGATTTTGCATTTTATGTTCTTATTAAAGCAATTTTCTAATGTTTTCTTTTCATATGTTAAGATATTTTGTTTATAAAAGAATATGTAATGTTTCCCTGTAGGCCTACAAACATGACTAGAATGCTACATAGCAATGCTTCGGATATAATCTAAAAAAAATGTCCTTATGTGCAACAGCAGAGACCAATGATTCATGAAATTACTCAATGTTGGGTATATTCCTTCTTATAGAACTAATAGTTTACACAAGACATTTTCCTTCCAACTTTGAATACAAATATAAATTCTACTCAGTATGTCAGCATTTACATTAAAATGAATTTCTTACTCATGGGAAAAGCTTTAATTAAGTGTATTTAGAAGTTTGGAAATCAGCAGCACATCATGGTGAACAATTTAAATGTGACTTTGCCTACTTGGGCTGGAATAAAACAAGTAACAGAAAAGAAAGAAAGAAAAAAAAAACGGATGAGAGATCTTTCTTTTGCCTATTAACAAAACTATTACTTTTTCTGCATCTATACCAATACACTCAACTTCCCTTCTCCTGAACAGAAGGAATGCCCATTTCCTACCATAGCCTGTTGCTCTGTTTGTGCTCAGGATCCCATCACAGTTCACTGCTGAAGACTCCACTTTTGAAACTAAACTTGATTTTTCTCCAAAATACATAAGTATACCTTAATATCTTTCATTTTATTTTTAAATATATATTTAATATAAATTAAATACCTTATTTTAAAATCTCTGTTACTAAATTGTCCATGTGTCTTCTAACAGTCACTGTAAGATACATGAAAATGATTTCATTATCTCCTAATGGGAAATTTTTCTTCTATAACCAAGGTAGGAACTTCCATTACCTTGTATCATGTCTCATTATTAATTCCTTTATTTTACCAATCACAATATGAATCTTCTTTATTTTGTTCACTTGATAATTTAGTATTTTTCCTCCAAGTAACATATGGGCTCTTTGAGGCAGATCCCTTAACTCTTGTTCATCACTGTATCTTGAGCTCCTAGAAGTGATCAGAACATAGCCATTATTTAATGTGTATTTACTGAATGAATGAAAGACCTATTCAAGTCTCTTTGGAAAAATTAAGTTTCAACCCTAAGTAATGATGCAAGAGACAAAATGTCTTATTGCCACTTGCATTTCTCTATCTTTCCTCCCTTCTGTCTTCCAGATTCTAGTACTCTTTTACTTCTTCACTGTAATATTATCTCTAGTATTTTACCCTCTAGACAGTCCTCATTGTCCAAAATAATAATCATTTCCAAAAAATCACTCAATTCATTTAGCTCATATATCTTTAGATGAGCAGTAAGACAAACCCAGTTATTTAATTTAATTAATTCATGTCAAGGCAAAAAATTAAGATTTGTATTTTCTTCTCTACCAGTTTTCTCAAGTGCCTATTAGATTGTTCAAAGGAGCAATCATACTGTATCTCTGGATGGCAAGAAATCAGACTCTGTGTGATTCTCCAAACATCTTTACTAATTCCTAAGGAGATCTGTGTAACTGTTTCCCAATTTTAACCATTGTAACCTTGTACTATCATGTAATTAGCCCTGGGCATAGATACCTATTTTCTAAAACTACTTTCATCATCTTTATCCTTCCAAACCTTTTTATCCTGCTTTTCTTATCTCTATTAATGGGAATATCATCTACCTTTATCATGTATGACCATCATCATATGATTTTATTGCTCAAGGCACAAAAAGATTATCACCTTCTCTCACCTCTTACATAGTGACCAAATATTCTCAACCCTATCTGAAATATAACATGAAATCCATAAATTCATCTTATTTACATCCTATTTTTTCCATCTTCATTGAGGACCTTGTGGTGTGCCTCTAGGGTAAGCCTTCTTCCACACAGCTCCTTATCCACACAGCTAATATGATCTTGCTAGGATGCAAACTTTCCAGGCCATTTCCACTTACAACAGAAAAATAATCCCTTCAGGATCTAGTATATGCCTTCCTTCTCAAACTACTCTCAACTCTTCCACATGGAGCACATGATAATTACAAGTAAAACCAGCATTTAGAGACTGGGTTTGTGGCGACATGGCTAAACACACCAAGAAGATCAGAATCCTGGGTAAATAGGGGACCCGTTATGGTGTCTCCCTCAGAAAAATGGTGAAGAAGATTGAAATAAGCCAGCACACCCAGTACACTTGCTCCTTTTGTGGCAAAACCAAGATGAGAAGACAAGCTGTGGGGTTCTGGCATTGTGGCTCCTGCATGAAAACCATTGCTGCTGGCACCTGGACCTACAACATCACTTCCGCCCTCATGGCAAAGTCAGCCATCAGACTGAAGCAGTTGAAGGACCAGTAGAAGCTCCACCATTTGAAACACTGCTAACCTATATTAAACAGGTTAATTTATGTAACAAATTTTTTTTTAAAAAAACAACATTTAGGGGCGCCTGGGTGGCTCAGTGGGTTGGGCCGCTGCCTTCGGCTCAGGTCATGATCCCAGGGTCCTGGGATCGAGCCCCGCATCGGGCTCTCTGCTCAGCAGGGAGCCTGCTTCCTCCTCTCTCTCTGCCTGCCTCTCTGCCTGTTTGTGATCTCTCTCTGTCAAATAAATAAATAAAATCTTTAAAAAAAAAAAAAAAAACAACATTTATTGGTCACTTACTCCATTCCAGGAGGCATTATAAATATTTTGTTAGGTCCATAATCAAAGGAGCGAGACTGATACAAAGTGAAGATCAAGCAAAGCTTTATTTTGCTCCAAGCATTGAGAATCAAACCGACCGTTCGGGGCCGCCTCTTACAGAGAGGGCAACCGCCCCCAGCCTCACAGACTAACTTTTATAGAGCAAAGGCCATGTGGTTGAGCCTGGCCACACACAGGTGGCCAATGAGATTGCAACACACAGAGAAATCTGCACAGTCATGCTAGGTCACACACGGGTGGCCAATTGAATTACAATTTACTCTAAAGTAGATATTTGAACTAGTCTATCACCTTGGTCAGAATTGGCACCCAAAAGGCGCCCAAAAGGTGGGGCCCACACTCTTTGGTAGCTAGGGAGACAGTATGAGGGCTCCACTAATTGGATGTCTCCACCTGGCCCAACTCATCCCTGCATTCGGGGCTCTGTTATCTCCACCTGACCTGCCCTGCCCTTGTATTTGGGCTCTGTTATCAGGGACTGGTCGACCATATTTTATTACATAAACAACAAAAATAAAAAGAACCTGGGGCTTAGTGGAGCACCTGAGTGGCTTTGTCAGTTAAGCATCTGACTTAATTTCAGCTCAAGTCATGATCTGAGATAGAGCCACTCTGGCTAAACAGGCCCTTACAATTTCACCAGGATAATCTCATTTATGTCTTACAATAACACACTAAGAAAAATGTACTATCACTGAAATAAATGTTAAAATGAATAAAGAAGGCCTAGAAAGGTTAAATAATTGTCCCATGCAAATGAAGGAAGTCAGGAATCAAACCCAAGTTAGCTTGCCTCACAGTTCATATTTCTATTTTTTAAATTTAATTTTTAAATTAAATATATTTGTTATGTGCAAGTTTAACATTTTGTAAGTTTAAGGTATACAACCAGTTGATATACATTTATATATTGCAGTATGATTGCCACTGTAGCTTTAGCTAGAACCTCTACCACATCACATAATTATCATTCCTTTTTTTTTTTTTAAGATTTCATTTTCTTATTTGACAGAGAGAGCCAGTGAGAGAGAGAACACAACCAGGGAGAGGAGAAGAGGAAGAAGCAGGCTTCCCGCTGAGCAGGGAGCCAGTCATGGGGCTCAATCCCAGGACCCTGGGATCATGACCTGAGCTGAAGACAGACCCTTAACATCTGAGCCATCCAGGCACCCCATAATTATCATTTCTTAATAGTTAATAGCCATACTCCACAGCATCTTGTTGTTCCCCCATTAAAAAAAAAAAAAAATGTTGTCTTTCATCTCTATCATCATTGCTGTGCAAAAAAACTCAGTCTGTTAAGTGGCCAGGTAAGCAGCCATCTCTTGGTTTTGGCTCAGGTCATGATCTTGAAGTTGCAGGATCCAACGCTGCATCAGCTCAGAGCTAAGCACAGGGTCAGCTTCAGATTTTCTCTCCCCCTGCTCCTCCACTTCTCTCTTTAAATTAAAAAATAAAAAGAACCTGGGGGTTAGTGGAGCACCTGAGTGGCTTTGTCAGTTAAGCATCTGACTTAATTTCAGCTCAAGTCATGATCTCAGAGTCTTGGAATGAAGCCCTACATCAGGCTCTGTGCTCAGCAGAGTCTGCTTGGGATTCCCTCCCTTTCTCTCTGCCCCTCCCCGCCTTATGCTGGCTCTCTCTCCATCTCTCTAATAAATAATTCTTTAAAAAAAAAAAAAAAACTTGAGGCTTAGTGAGAGTTGATAAATTTCCCAAGACTGCAAAATCATAAAATTATAGCATGGGCCTGAACCTAGGCTACTCTGAATTCACCCACTCTGCCTCTACCCTTGGTCTGTCTGGTCCCTAAGATGAGATCAAGAGTCCCATAGACACTCTGCCTTCTAACATATCCTTGATCACTGACTACAATCAGAGGACGTTATTAAATGCCTTGGGCTATACATAGCAAGGAAAGATGTTATTGGAGAATGCTGACTCTTTCTCTCCAAATGCCATCCATCAATAGTCAATTCGTGCAATCATCAAATCGTTTTGAAGTATAAGGAGAAAACATTAATTTGTATGAATTTAAGCATGTGA
This sequence comes from Mustela nigripes, assembly GCF_022355385.1. Classification (NCBI taxonomy): domain Eukaryota; kingdom Metazoa; phylum Chordata; class Mammalia; order Carnivora; family Mustelidae; genus Mustela; species Mustela nigripes. Next base: position 142,417,833 of record NC_081559.1, read on the forward strand.
TTAAAGCACGAAATTCTTCCCAGTCATGACTATGAGAAAGGTTTGAAATGAACTGTAGTCCTCAGACCACAGTGTATTAATGTATCTTCCCAAGGGCCCATAGCTAGGAATGTTTCAATGGCTCAAGTGCACCCATGGGTGGTTATCTGGAGTGCATGTAGATTCAGAAACAGCTTCTTTTTTTTTTTTTAAGATTTTATTTATTTATTTGACAGAGAGATCACAAGTAGGCAGAGAGGCAGGCAGAGAGAGAGAGAGAGAGGAGGAAGCAGGCTTCCTGCCGAGCAGAGAGCCCGATGCGGGACTCGATCCCAGGACCCTGAGATCATGACCTGAGCCGAAGGCAGCGGCTCTAACCCACTGAGCCACCCAGGCGCCCCAGAAACAGCTTCTGTTTTTGAGTGAAGACCAAAAGAGGTATTGAAATTCCATAGAATATTGTAATTATAAGTCATATTTGGCAAATATTTTAATATATAACACAAACTACAATTTTTTTTTACTTTTTTCTCCTCCAAGGCATAAAGTATCAGAAAATATTTTAGACTCTCCTTATATTGAAAGAGAAGTAAACACAGCTAAACATACCTGTAGGCTAGAAAATTAGCATACAGATTTTTTGCTGTCGTTGATCACAGACCATTTAAACCAAATAAACAATAATAAAACTATGCAATAGTTCTAATACAGGAGCCACATTAGTGATCAGTTCATTTTGAAAGTAAATTTATCGCAGATAGCTATAAATCATAAAAATCCTTTGGCATAATAAGTAAAATATAATTTTACATTGTCTAAATGTCCTCTATCATGGTAGAAAGACAATTTTAGCTATTGTAACTGGTATGGTGCATGGACTCTCGTTTTATAAATATTTAGGCTCTGACAGTCCAAGTGTGTAACTGAGAAGAGCAGAGCCCAGTGCAGAAGATGAACACCAGCCCCTGAATAAACTGGAGAAGACAAGAATGTAAGCATGACCATTCTTTTATTGCACTATGCTTTGTTTACTTTTAGACACTGTGTATCAATAAAGCCACAGGTGTCCAGTCTCCCACTAGGTTGTCACCAGAGAGTTTATCTTTTTGGCTTTCGAGTTTCTGTAATAACGTTATTCAAAAGATGAACCCATTTCACTTTTATTAACTGGGAAGTAATTTAATATGAACAATTTGAATAATTCCTTCTGAAAATATATTTTTATGGCAAATCTGTTGCTTGGAGTCTTAGGGTCTGATAAATGACAATCTAAACAGTTATTACTCACTGCAAAATGGTCAAAGACAAGGTTTAGCTATACCAAGCTGAAACCTTCCTTACTTCCAGTAATTCTCCCATAAAAGGCCCAAACACAATCATGCCAATTCTAGAGGCAGAACATATGAACAGAGCAATCTGTCTAAAATAGTATTCCTGCTGAGAAAACACAAGAAGACCATGAAAAAAAACTCTACTTGAAGGAAAAGGCAAATAGCAAAAATAATGAGCTTTCAAGTTAGAGACAGAGCAACTCTCTTCAAAGATGATATACACAACTACTTATACACAGCACTGATGAAATATAATTCAGAATAAAACATTCAAGAAAAGTCATAATTACTATAATCGCTGTCAATAATAATTTTTAAAAAGCCTTCTTTTTCAAACTACAATTTTGGAACATCTATTTACTGATATGGATGGCATGTTGTGTTGCACAGTCTTTTTTGTTGTTGTAAGTATTATTAAATTAATATAATTTTTTAAAAATCAGAACAAATGCAAACTGAAATGCATGGGTTGAATGTGAGGTGTGCTGGCAAGCCACTTTGATTTTGAGTGACATTAGATCTGATACTTTGTTATGTCTCCCATTTATGACATAGGTTGTTTCTGTCAAGCACAGTGTTTTTTCTCTTGCAACTCTACATTTCTCCCTTTAAAATATTCCAAAATAAATTCAGTCATAGGTCATGTGCATAACCTCAACACCATCACCAAGCCTTTCTTTATTCCCAGCTTGAGCGCAAGCCTCTTGAAGAGGGAACAGGGACAATTTGCTTATACTCACTGTTCCATCTCCATTGCCTATACAGTGCCTGGTACATGGGAGGTGCTGAATAAATATTTATTGAATGAACAAACGAATGAGTAAATACTATGACAAGTTGCTAACACCTATTTTCAAATTAAAAACTCCATAGCAGCAGCAACAGCAACCTCTAATGTGTCAGTATTGTGTTAAATGTTGTGCACACCAGCACTCAGATAGATAGGACTATTTTCCTTTTACAAATGGAAAAATGAGGTTCTAAAGTTCAAGACACATGTGAATGGCTTACTGTTAAAGCCAAGTTTCTAACTAATTTTGGAAAAGTTCATATATCAACTCAAATTAAGTTTGGCTGAGAGTAACAGAAAACTTCATGGGAATGGTTTAAACTCAAGTTTGGTATCTAGCTGTGCTCTACAAAATTTTTAAGAACCAACACTCCATCCAGGTCACTGTTCTAACATATTTGAGTTTTGTCCTTTATTCTCATATTCTAAGGCAATATCTTCCCTCCAGAGAGCATGATGGAAGAGGAATTAAAGAGTAGTAAAAAAAAAAAAAAAAAATACATGACAATTCTGTCTTAAAGGTGTCTGGAAGCTGACACATTCATTTATATCTCACTGACCAGAATGTAATCACTGTTATGGGTTGAATTGTGTCCCTCAAAATTCATATGTTGAAATCCTAATACTCAGTACCTCAGAATATGACCTTACTTAGAAATAGGGTTGTTGAAGTTGCAATTAATTAAGATGAGGTCATACTGGAATAAGGTGGGCCTGTGATCCAGTATGACTGATGTCCTTTCAAAAAGAATGCTATGCAAAGACACAGACATGAACACAGGAAGAACATTAGAAGAAGATTAGAATCAAGCTGCCATAAGCCACAGAGCTACCACATGCTAGGAAAGATGCCTCGAACAGATCAATCACTTCCTGGCAGCTTCAGTGGGAACATGGCTCTGCTAACTTCATCTTGGACCTCTAGCCTCTAGAACCATGAGACAATAAATTTCTGTTGTTTAAGTCACTCATTTTGTAGTACTTTGTTAAGCCCTAGAAAATCAGTAACGTAACCTTTACAAAATCTAGGTTTTTGGCTCTATGTTCAGTTAAATTTTTGAAAAAGAAGGAAAATAACTATTTCAGGACAATAATCAGTCTCTGCTAAACTATGCTACTCTCTGGAAAGTGGTCTCGAGGTTCAGTATTTCAATTAATTGTGAAAAGTATATTAGCACATCACACTTTAAGCCACATAGAAAGAAGAAAAGGCTAACAATTTAATTATGACAGGTCACCTACAACAAGATGCATTCTTATTTCAGAGTTGTGAAATGTAAAAAAAAGAAATGGGCATCTTAGAATCAATAAAATATAGTAAATAATCTATAGACATTTATTTATAACAGTAAGCACAGGAAAGAAATAGTTTACATGAGCTATAATATAATATTTTATACTCTACCTTACATAAAACAGATGACTTGCCTTACTGCAAATTTAAAAAAGTATACAAAACTTCATCTGATGCAGATTATTAAAATGTCAATATAAATATTGATATAGATATAAATAAATAAAAGTAAACCTCTTCTTTGATTAACCTTGTTCAAAGTGCTTCCACTGTATTAGTGGAATGCAAAAATCAGTTGTTTCATATATTCCCCTTAAGTCAATGTAGTATTTGTTATCAGTTATATTTACCCTGGAAAAGACTTTTTGAGCAATTTGATGCCCCTTTCCCTCCCAAATAAGAAAATAATAATGCTGCTTTAATTGGGAATAATAAAAAGAGGATCTAATAAGTAAGATAATAAAAACTGTAAAATCATCAAATGCAGTCATAATTAATTTCCTGGCCTAAAAAACGCTTTTGCTTTTATTTTCCTTTTCTCCATGAAACTCAGTCCCATTTACTTGAATTATTCTCCTCATTATGTATCAGCTAAACTTCTTTAGAAGCAACTGGGATTTTTCTCTTTAGTCCCAAAAGAAAGTTTTAATTGCATGTTGCCATAACAAGTTGAATTATTAAGACACATATTACTAGAAAATTCTACAACTTTCTAATTTTAGAGTGTCTTATCAAGATAGCCACTTCCTTTAGATGTAGCCATGATCTAAAAAATGCAATGCATCTGTCTCACAATTAGCAAGGAACAATGTAAGGATCAGCTCACTTGTGTATCCAGGGCCAGAGAAAGGAAACCAGGATCTCCCACTGTGCAGGCTTTGATGATTTTACATTTGTGAACACATAACTGAGCTTAATTCAGCAACTGACCTGTGAAAGAGCATTAGTAATTAACATTAATATTAATAACTATTATAATATTTAGAGTGTCTCCCCATGGTATTACAGAATATAATAAAAACAATTTGAGATTCAATTATATCAATAAGCAGCTAAAACATTAGACAAAAACATTAGCTAACACAATGACAAAAATGCTTACCGTATAAAGCAGGCATCTGTGAGGCAAAGAGCAGGGCTTCTCATAAAGATTGCTGTATATTGTGCCTTTAAGCAATGTCTCTAGGTAGATATTTTTGGGAGAATGTAGAATTTAGTGGTAACAGTAATTTCGCTAAAGGAAAAGGTGAGGGAATAGTCAAACGTACTTGGAAAAATGGAGCTGATAAGTAATTCATTCTTTCTCTAGATGGTACTTATTGAATATACTTTGTCCCCATGATCACCTATATGCTTGACTAATCAATGTTCTAGATCAGGAGTCAGCATGCTTTTTAATGAAAGATAAATATTTTGGGCTTTACTGGACACTCTTTCACAGCTACTCAACTCTGCCATTTTAAGGTGAAAGAACCAATAATGCTTTGTGTTCCAATAACACTTTATTTATAAACACTGAAATTTGAGTTTCATATAATTTCCATATGCAATAGAATATTATTTCTTTATTTTGTTCTCAACCATTTAAAAATGTAAAAATCCTTCTTAGCTCACACACCACACAAAAACCTGTGGCAAGCCAGATTTGGTCCACAGACTATGGCTTGTCAACTTGGGTTCAACACTGAGTTTCGTAAAGTGAGGCATCTCTTAAATTCACCTATACCAACCTTCCAGTACCTAATACATTGCCTTATATTTGGTAGGTGCTCTGTAAGTACTTGTCAAAGTGAATACTGGCATTATAGAGGTCAATTATAGTGAATGAAAACAAAATGTAAAATATATTCATTTTTTTGTCAGCCTTCTTAAGCAGGTTCCTCCTACTATTCTCATTCATAGTATCCAGTTCTTTTCCATTAGGTAGTTACCACAATAGTTGGTTACATATTTATCTGTGAGTTTCCATGCCTATTACTATATTAATTTCAATTGCTAGTGTGATGAATTATCACAAACTTAGTGGCTTAAAGTAACACATATTGGCTATCTCACAGTTTCTGTAGGTTAGCAAGTTTGATGATATGGTGGGGTCTCTAATTACAGTGGCATACCGCCAAAATCAAGGTATCTGCAGGACTGTGTCCCTTTCTAAAAGCTCTAAGAAGATTCTTCTTTTAGACTCAGGGAACCTATTGGTAGAACTCAGTTCCGGGGGGTAGTAGGACAGAGGTCCCACATCCTCGATGACTGTGGCTATTATTCTCAGCTTCTAAAGTCCATTGCATTTCTTAACTCATGCCCTCTTTGTTTTCAAAACCAATAGCTACAGATCAAGTCCTCCTCATGCATCATCTCTACTATCTTTTCTTCTGCTCTCCATCTCCCTGTGGCTTCAAGCAGGAAATATTGTCTGCTTTTAAAGTTTCATGAGATTAGATTGGTCCCATTCATATAACCTAGGGTAATCTCCCTGAGTTAAGATCAATAAACTTAATTACCTCTGCAAAGTCCCTTTGCCATGTAATATAACACAGTTATAGGTTTCAGGGATCAGGACATAGACATCTTTGGGAAAGGTATTGAAAAATGGGAAATAAAAAACCTTCCCTAGAAATCTGCTGAGGATTAAATACATGTATGTATGTATGTATGTGTATATTTCCTAGAGATCACAATGCTCAGCTCATAGTTAGCACTCATTTTATTATAGCCATTATAAATGCTAAAGGCATTTTGAGGTCCTAAGGTAGTTGATGGAATTAACTTAAGTGGGAAGTACTAGAGTAGAGGAAATGAGAAAAAAAAGGGGGAGAGTGAGAGGAAAGGAGAGAAGAGAGGAGAGAAGAGAAAGGCCTCCCAGCAGAACCCTGCCATCCACATATTTAAGAAGCAAATAACTGAAGAGAAGTAAGACTCAGTGTCTAATATATAAAGGAGGGCGGGCACTTATATTGAACACTGAGTGTTATATGTAAGTGTAAATCACTAAATTCTACTCCTGAAACCAAAGTTACACCACATGTTTATTTACTAACAAGAATTTAAGTAAAAATTTGAAAAAGAAAAGAAAAAAAGAATAAGTGGCTAAAGAAACAAGAGAAAGAGAAAAGCGTGGTCTTGGGAATAAAAGTGGAGGAGGGTTTTGAAAGACAGAGTAACAGTTTCGAATATAGCAATAATAACGTACTGTAAAAACTGAAGTGATATTACATTATTGGATAAAGAGGTCAGTGATGATTCTGTAAAGAAGAAAAAAAAAAAGGAGAAAAGGGGAAACAGGATGATAAAGAATGGTCTATTCTTTCCAGAATCTTGAAGAAATAAGAGAGGTGGGCAGTACCTTGAGGAAAGGGTTTTGGTCAAAAAGGTTGATGTAGAGGAGAGTTTGGTTGTTCGTGTGTGATCTGAAGGCCCTTCACTCATTCCTTACCATAGCTATTTCAGTCCCTTACCTCTTCTCATGCCCTGTCCCTCTCACCTTCCCCCATCATGCTGCAGCTCACCCATTTCGTGCAACATATAGGAACCATCAAGTAGGAACATTCTCAACTTCTCAATACAACCTGTATCACCAGCTTGACTTTTCCCACTCTGCTCAGCATCTGCATTCTCAGCACTTTCTCTAAAGTCCCCACTTCTTCCTACTTTGGGAATCCAATGAATTAGTTCTTTTACTCATTCAGCTGCGTATCACCTAGTTGGTTTGCCTTAGCAGGCAGTTACCTGGGCACCTCAGTGTTCCCTGTATGTTCTCTCTAGGCTATCCTAGGCTGTTCTATGGCAGAGACAGAACCCAAAACAAGAAAACGAGTTACAAGCTGAGCCCCAATTCAAGGACTGGAGATATAGATTACTGCTAGATGGGAGAAGCTAAAAAATCACGTTGCAAAGGGCATGGAAATAGGAAGAGCATTATCCGGGTACCTCAGTAGAATCTATCACAACAGCCAAATCTCAGAAGAGAAGTTAGTTTTTTTATTTTGTTTTGCTTCTTAAATCTAAAACACAGGATATTGAGGGATGCAAATATAAACACCTACTCTACTTAATTGAGTATTGGGAGATAACGTTATACCTCAAAACTTCTCCAAGAATAGGAGAAAAGTTTCCCTACTGATAAGGATAGAAGCTGTAGGGAAGTTTGGAATGAATCTTTATGAAATGCAAAATGCTCATTTTATCTTAAGCATTATGATAAAGATGTAATTTACCTAAGTTTCAAAAAAGTACTTTAAAAATCAGGGACGTTGCAAGGGCAGGATAAAACAGCAAATAAAAAGGGCTGATCTTTGGAGTAAGAGATAAATCTCCAAACCTCCCGTACATAGGTGATTTCCTCTGTGTTTCGTTATGCTTCAAATGTCACATGTCCCCATTTTAAGTAATAGCACCATGTATCTCTCTTAGTAGCATTTATCGACGTAAAAATTTTACATTACTTTGTATGAACATATGCATAGGAGGGCAGGCACTCACTGACTTCAATTTTTACATTTCTTTGAGTATAAGTATTTTACATATATATAAAATATGCTTATATATATTTCATATATATGAAAAGGACATATATTTGAACCTATAATATGAAAAAATAAACAATCTTATCACTCTTCTTAAGAAATACATAATTATCAGTATTGTTGAAGCCCTCTGCATATTTCTCAGCACATCCTTTCTCCCACTCAATACTATTCACAGGTATTCTTTTCTACAATTGTGATTTTAGTACATACACATATATCTGTAAACAAATCACATTTAGTTTTGTGTTATTGAACTTTACATAAATCATTCATTTTCAATACTGCATAGTACACCACTATCTGTGTATATGTATATAAATTCATATATATATGTATCTATATGTATATAATTTTATGCATTCTTCTGTCAATGAATATTTTGATATTTAGATTGTTTCCAGGGGTTTTTTTTCGCCATTATAAACAATACAGATGCAGTCACCCATTCCTTCTGGCATACATATGCAAGAATTTCTGTCAAGATTATACCTAATAAATGAATTTCATATTTCCAACATTACTAAACAATGCCAAATTGTTTCCCAGAAGTGGTTTTACAGAAACAAATTCTCATCAGAACTGTATGACCTGACATTATTGCACCAATACTTGGTTTTATTAGGCTTCTTAATTTTTGCCAAATGGTTAGGGATAAAATTGTGCCTCGCTGTAGTTTTAATATGTGTTTCCCTGGTTATTAATGAGGTTGAGAATTTTTTCTTATATTTACTGATTCACATGTTTCATATGCTTAAAATTCCCTATATTTATTGGTATGTTTTATTTCTATCCCATTTTGTTTTGTTTTTCCATTGCATAAATTAGCTGGTTTTAGGTTTGTTGTTGTTGTTGTTATTGTTATTTTGGTAAGGTGAGGTAAGCTCTCCTAAAAATTTATTTAAATGAAAATATCTTTGATCTTCTTTTGGAAAGCTTGTTGCATGAAGTGCATAATTCTTCATAGATAGTGAGTTACTCTTGTGATAGTTAATTTTATTTGTCAACTTGACTGGACTGAGATGCCTAGAGAAAATATTATTTCTGGGTGTGTCTATGAAGGTGTTTCCAGAAGAAATTAACATTTGAAACAGTAGACTGAGGAGAAATTACCATGACCAATTTGGTCAGGTTTAATCCAATCCACCAAAAACCTAAATAGAACAAAAATGTACAGGTGAATTTACTTTGCTTGAGCTGGAAGATACATCTTCTCCTGCCCTTGGACATAGGTATCCCTGGTTATTGGGTTTGGGACTCAGATGGGGACTTAGACCATCAGTCCTTCTGATTCTCAGATCTTCAAGACTGGATTGAATTACAACACTGGCTTTCCTTGGTTACCAGTTTACAGACAACAGACCATGGCACTCCCCAGCCTGTATTATAGTATGAGACATTTTGTATAATAAATCTCCACATGTATAGAAAGAACCAATGCTATCAGATTAGTTCTATTTTTCTGGAGAATCCTGACAAATATGCCTTTCTATAACTAATAGCTATTTTTTCTACTGGCATTTAATGTTATGAAGTTCAATTTCAGCCTAAATCATCCTTTATAGATGATATTTCTTTTATCTCTGGTGACTGTTATAAGGAGTCCTTGTCTTTGTTTTTGTGTGGTTCCATTATGTTGTGACTAAATATGAATTTCTATTTATTTATCCTGTGTAGCTCATGTGATGGTTTTTTAATCTGAATTTGTATCTCTCATAAATTCTCTTAAGAAATTATCATTGTGTTCCTTGATAATCTCCTTTTAGGATTCCAATTAGACACATTCTTCCTGTTTTCTTCTTCTATGCCACTTAAGCTGTCTTATAAGATTTCTATATCCTAGCATCTCTGCGCTGCATTTTATTATTAACTTATTCATATAATTTATGATCAACAATTTATTATCTATCTTTTAGTTTATGACTTACCTTTCCTGCTATAGTCTATATTAACCTATAAATTGAGGGGTTTTTTTTAACTTAAGATTCATTTGTTTATTCCAGAGAGAGCGAACACCCCAGTGCATGAGTGAGGGAAGGGGAAGAGGGAAAGACTCTTCAAGCAGACTCCCTTGAGCCCAGAGCTTGTCATGAACTCTATCTCCAGGACCCTCGAGATCATGACCTGACCCAAAACTAAGAGCAGGACACTAAACTGACTAAGCCACACAGGGACCCCCATAAATTGAGGTTTTAATTTAAATTATTTTTTCTATTCTAGAAATGTAGGGAAGTAGTCTCTATGTTCCTACACAGTTTTCAGCCCTCTTGAGAATGATGCTGCCTATTGGGTTGTGGGTAGACATGGTATTAGTCACTTCTAAGAAGAATCTCAGATGAGCTTGTTTGCTACTTTTCAGGCATCCCTTAGCCTCAGTCAAAAAGAGGGACTTATGTTAAGATGACAGAGCCATGACTTCCAATCAGTCTTCATATGTGCCTAAGTTGCTGCGTAGCAGACAGTTAACAGAGTCACCTGATTCTCAGCCAGTTTTAAGGGAGTAAAAGGAGCATTTATTGTCAGGGTTATTTTGCTCTGCCACAGCATAGCTTATCCTGACTAAGACAAATTGCCAATTCATTCCTTTTCAACTCTATTTGGTTATTTTTTATATCCTCTTATACTTTGGTCACCTTTTTAAATATATATTCTTTCTTTCCTTATCTAATATTCTATAAGCAATGATTTCAATACCTTATGTCCTTGGGGTTTAAATATGTTGGTTTTTGTTTCCTCCTGCATGTATTTTATTTTCATTGTTGTTGTTGTTATTGTATGTTTATATTAAATTGAATTTAGTCTGTGGAAGAATCCCTCCAGAGAGGACTTTTATAGGCATCTGCTATAGACAAGGCATTTCAACAAACTGGGAATACTATAATTTAATCTCTCAGTTTCCAGGTTCCAGTTTCTCTGGCCACCCAGCTAGGATAAAGTAGAATCCTAGAACCATGTGAGGCAAGCCTATGGTACACATTCTGAAGCACTAACCCCTCCACCCCTTAGCTATGGCCAAAATAGAGTTTCATATCTGTTTCCATTTCTGACCAACGACTCTTTCTAACCTACCCTTTCACTGATAGTATATCCTTTTGGAAAACCAAAATTTTATGAAAATTTTCCTGACTCCCCCCATGAGGATATCCTGGTCCTCATTTACCTATTATTCCCTAAAATCCTAGGCAGCTGTATCATCATGTTTTCCCTCCCTATGCCCCAAGAAATGCCCCAAATGTTAAATTGGCTTGCAATTTTTCAGCTTTTAAATCCTTCCATGATCTTAGGGAAAGAGAAGGTACTTGAAGATTTCCTTTATTTTCTTGAGAACTCATCTATGAATTTAAAAATATATTTATTTTAGTTCAGTACATGTTTATGTGTTTTTCAGAAGAGCTTGAAACAAAACTGTATGTTTTAAACACAGCTATATTTCCACCTCTATATGAATATGAAAATATTATTTAATAAATGTTATGAAACTGTTCAGATTAAAGAAAATACAACACAAAAATAAGACATACTAAATATATTTTTAATTTCTAAATACTCTAACATATAGAAAATTAAGGAGAATGATATAAAACAAATAGCCACTCTCTGTCTACCCATATATTATAAATGTTGACATTCTTCTACATGTGCTTCAACATTATTTTACAGTAATACACTGTTGCCAAAATAAATAACTTCCAATTAGAGCTAATTGAAAAGTAGAGGATTTATTTATGCATCCTTTCAATTAACATACATTGACTCAAAATTAAATATCATATACAATGCTTAGCACTGGAGATTTAAATCATGTATGTTAGGTCAATACTGGAACTATGCCTTTCAAAATAAAATTTTACTATGACATGTTATTGATGATTCAATCTTGTTCCATAAACATTTATTGAGCACCTAGGGAAAAATCTAGCAGTAAAAATAAGGAAGGGGAAGAAAATGCTCTAATAATGAGGAAACTTCTTTATTACTTACTGACACTGTGTATCTAAAAAAAATTGACTCATCTATGTATGTTATCCCCTGCCTTTCACCTCTATCTGGATTATTTATTACTCCTTGACAGAAAGATCAATATATTGTGGATTCATTTATATATATTCAATATCAGTGAGATAAAATATAATTATGAAAGTACTATTACATTAAAAAGTACCAGATAGAACTATTATAGATACTTAGAGATGAGCTATGCCTCTTTCATTTCCTGTACTTTACTGTGCAAGTAGATATAATACTATTTCTTCCATTATGAATTGAGATATTCTTAAATTTGTTGAAGAATTTCAATAAAGGCAATGAAAAGAATTATTAATCCCCTTGGATAGTAGTGGGAAATGCACTGTAATTGGTAGGCTTCTATCAGAGTTCTTGGAATTTCTCCAACTGCATTAGCAATTGGTCATCTTAATTACATGGTCCATTAGTTGAAATCTGCATCACAAAACTACCATGCACAATTCTTGCCAACTCTGATCCATTCATTGTAAGGTCAAAGTTTCCTTGCTCATTGCAAAATGAAACTAGATATATTAAGTTAAAGTATTTTGAGCTCATTAAATATACAACCTCAACTTAGCCACCATATCACATACAGAAAATAACTTCAATTCTACAGACAGTTCCTCTAATACTTTAAGCTTTTTATAATGTAAGGTAATTCTACAAAAGATCTGGACACAGGAAAAAAAATTTTAAGAGCATATGGGTTATTGAGCTTCTACTTTCTGTGCCTTATAGATATAATTAACTACAATGTTGATACAAATGTATCAGTTTAATTTTATAATCATGAGTGTGTTTCTAAATTAAAAGTAGATTTCAGAAGCAACCTTACCACTGCCAATAAGTATTTAGTCCAGGAGAGTTCATGGAATCTTAACAGAAACCATCTTGCAATGTTTCTTTTAGCACAGTTTCTTCTCAAAATTACTTAGATAACAAACTAATCTTGAATGGTTCTATTCAATGTTCATTCCTTTACTTGGTCAGATATTAACATTTTGTTAGTATCTGCTATGTGCCCCATGCTGATATATTAAGGTAAGGCAAGAGATATTCGCTGTCCTCAAGACACTTGTGACCCAGCCCATTCTATATAATATTTTCAAAACAGTTCAGCTTATCATATGTTGTTTTCTATCACAGAGCACTCAATTCTCCATTTTCTTGCAAAGGATATAATGGAATTATCCTTGCTAACATCCTAAGACTGTACATTTCTTGAACCTGGTCTAATTTATCAAAATGTTGAGGCTAACCTAGAATACAGCATATGATGAATTCAGACTAACATTGTTCTAAGCCTTAAATATACATTGATGATCCATTCTAGAATTTTACCCAGTACTGAAGCCACGTTTACTGGTTTTATATTGCAGCTTCCAGCTTTCCCTCAATGAAAGTGGGGACGGTAGGCCTGTCGCTTGTCCTCCTGTATTTCTTTTTCATTTCACCAAATCCTTAGAGATCACTGAGAAAATTTCAAGTGCATATGCAAGTTCTTATAGTAGCTGAGCTCCAAATATTCTGTGTCAGAAGAAGAGCTACATCATCTCTTACAGCCTTTTCATTCAACCATAATTTCATATCAATACTCATTCTAAACTTTCTCACCTAAAACCTATCCCCTGTGGCACAAAAAAGAAATGGAAGTAGTTGAGCACAGAACTGTTTCCCTCACCTCTTCACATTATACCTTTGTCCTCACTGCATAGTCATGCCTTAATCTTTCTCAGGATTTGAACAAAATAACAAAAACAAAACAAAAGAAAAAAGCCTTTCTGCTGTCTCTATATTTTTTCTCATTGCAGATACCCGTGGTATATCTAATGTACATCATTAGCTAAATTCCATCCAGTCCACCTTTTTAGCCAACTTCTCAAAAATTACATCTTACTAAATTGCTATCTAGGCAGCTGTATCTCTCTCTATATATATTATCTTTTCTGTTTTCCTTTTCATTTGAATCGGTTGCAAATGTGGAGTCTGATATTCATTTTTGGAGGCTCCCAGCCTTCTTAACTCATCCTCCCTTTTAGAGGGTCAAGGAGTGGGATCAAATCTGTTATGGTGGAAGCTTAGAGATGATATGACTTAAGTCAAATCATCTTATACAACTCTGGCTGTCTGGAAACAGGAATAAAGCAGTTTCCTGGAAGGAACTGTGTAGATAGGATGAGCTCTACAAAGTTCAATCTCATTTCTAATCCTATTAGTCCCAAGGGAAATAGATAAAAGAACCATTAAAGTGTCCTGGCCTTGTGACTGCACCCCAGTCTCTGACAATGGCTACCTCCTTGTGGTCAGCAAAAAGACTGCTAGTATCAGGGAATTTCAGCTAAGGTGATCTTTGGTGATGGCAAAGATGACAGTAATAAAACTGTACCTTGTATATTTCTTACATCGTAGACACACTATTACACAGTGTTACTGAAATAGGTTAGAAGGAAATGGAACAAACTTCTACCACAAGGGGAGCTAAGGGTCAAGTAAGAAGTGGCAGAGGTTTTAGTTTTAAAGTCAGTGCTGTAGAGCTGAAGGAATATCATCACCATCATCATCATCATCATGAGGTAGTACCATGACCAGATCTCCAGGCTTATGTCAACTGGGAACTACAACCCTTTGAAGTATTACAACCTGCCTTTTATAATATTTCTGGCACATTTCTGATTATTACCAACATTTCCATTTATTATCAATTGGAAACTTTAAGGTGACATCACCCTTCTCACAAGGTCCCCACTATACTCAGAGTAAAGACAATTTTTAAAAAACCACATAATTGTCCTTTTTTTTTTCCTGAAGATTTTATTTATTTATGGGGGAGGTGGATGCAGAGGAGCAGAGGAAGAGGGAGAGAGTCTTTTTTTTTTAAGATTTATTTATTTATTTATTTATTTGACAGAGAGAGAGAGCACAAGTAGGCAGAGAAGCAAGCAGAGAGAGAGGAGGAAGCAGGCTCCCTGCTGAGCAGAGAGCCCAATGTGGGACTCAATCCCAGGACCCTGAGATCATGACCCGAGCCGAAGGCAGCGGCTTAACCCACTGAGCCACCCAGGTGCCCGAGGGAGAGAGTCTTAATCAGGCACCATGCCCAGGGCAGAGACCATCATGGGGCTTGATCTCACCACCTTGAGATCACAACCTCAAGCTTTGTGAAAAATGTTGATGGTATTTCGATCAAGATTGCATTGAAGGTTTAGAACTAGTGGTATTATGCTAAGCGAAATAAGTCAATCCGTGAAAGACAATTCTCATATTATATCACTCATATGCGGAATTTAAGAAACAAAACAGAGAAGCATAGAGGAAGGGAGGGAAAAATAAAATAAGATAAAATAAAAGTGGGAGACAAACCAAAGAGACTCTTAATGATAGGAAAACAAACCGAGGGCTGCTGGAGGAGAGGGGTAGGGGCATGTGGTAATGGGGTGATGGGCATCAAGGGAAGACATGACATAACGATCACTGGGTGTTACCTAGAACAGATGAGTCACTGAACTCTACCTCCGAAACTAATAATAAACCACATGCTAGTTAATTGAATGTAAATAAAATTAAATTTTAAAAATTAAATAAAAATCAGAGAAATCTAAAAAAAAAGTAAGGTTGGTTGTAGTCCCCATGATTGCCTTTACTTTCTCATTGTTTAAACATGAATAGAAACTTTAGCAGCTCTCTGAAGAGTTGAAATTTCAGGAAAAGGAATAAATATTCTTGAACATCTGCTATGTTCCAAGTACCTATATTTTGTATTTCCACCTATGTTAACATGTTTAATCTTTCAGTGTCTCAAATTTCATATTTTCAATACACTGATTCTCATAGAGCTTAAAAGATAGAACTAGAGCTATGTGGCTGTTTCCACTGCACTATTGTCACTCTTCTGGACTGTTCTGGTGATGCATCTCCATTACTCCTACTTTTTCTTCTTATCTGGCAGTGCTGGTGTTTTGTCATAGTGAAAAAAAACCCTATTTTATTCCTTTTTATTTTCATCCACAGTGGACTCTTTGTTTAAAAGCAGAGGGAGAGTATAAGGATTTTCTCCCTGCAGATCTGTTTCTATCTCTAGATATACCTCCCTCCCTACCTTTTGAACACTATTTATAGCTACACCCTAAGGGAAGATTCTGTTCTTGACTCCAGGAGTAGGACACAACCATTCTCTTCATTCACCATTATTCCAACAAATCTATAGTCTTCTCAGGAATAGGTGTTTTATTTAAGATTAATAAAACAACTATCATATGATCTCCCTGATATGAGGAAGTGGTGATGCAACATGGGGGCTTAAGTGGGTAGGAGAAGAATCAATGAAACAAGATGGGATTGGGAGGGAGACAAACCATAAGTGACTCTTAATCTCACAAAACAAACTGAGGGTTGCTGGGGGGAGGGGGTTTGGGAGAAGGGGGTGGGATTATGGACATTGGGGAGGGTATGTGCTTTGGTGAGTGCTGTGAAGTGTGTAAACCTGGTGATTCACAGACCTGTACCCCTGGGGATAAAAATATATGTTTATAAAAAATAAAAAATTTTAAAAAAAAGGAACTAACAGAAAGGCTTTCCATAACTCAAGGCATAAACCTTCACTTTGAGATTCCTGTTTTCCTTTCAAGGTAAGTCCTTAGCCTCCGGCATCTCTGTCTTTTCAAGACACCCCTCCCACAGGTTTGCATCCCCCTTCTTACAACATGCTCCACTTTCACCTTGGTTCTTTTATGTCTTCCTTTTTTTCAAGTGTGGATTAATTTATCTCCTCTCATATATTGCATCCCACACTCATCATTTATATGGTCTTCAGGTTGACAAAAGGACAGCAAATAAAAGATCCTCCCATTCGTTTTCTGGATCCATTCTCCTCACAAAGTGACTATAAAATTATTATATTACATCTTTCTATTATATACTTAATACTTCTCAAATGCCTGTTGTGTACAAGACCCTATATGAAATGTTAGGGAGAAAGAAAGAAGTGATATACAATTACTAAGAAATTTCTCTCTACCCAGAAAGGCACTTACAGAAATGTATAATCAGGTGAATAGGATGTAGGATGACATATAGTCAGGTGATATAAATGGGTAATTAAGAATTAAAAGATGAGAGATGGGAGAGCTCAAGTAAGACACCAGCCAACTACAGAGTTCCAAACTGAAAATTTGTAGCATCAATGATGTTAACTCAATTCCAGGAAGAAATAATTGAGGTTTTAAGCTCAGAGAATATGCCTAATGGAAGGAGATAATACTGACTCTTGCATCCTCAAGCTCACAATGACTCCTATAAGGTATTCCTTGTGTCCTATTATAGCACCGAACAAAATTTCCCTGAGCCTCCTCTATGCTTTGCTTCCCACACTGTGTCCAGTCTAACCATTCTAGGCCCCATTTGTAATGATCTCATCCTTGTTATTTTCTCCAGTTTTATCCTCTTGTGCCATTCTCAGTGTTTTCCATGAAAATATTTTTTTTATAGAGTCCCCCCTCTGACCATTGGGTCAGATGTTCATATTGAAGAGGTTTTCATTTGATAAATCAAAATGATAAATAAATGATTTGATAAATCAAATGAATAAACTATTGATAAATATGCAAAATGCAGTTCGTCCTCAGGAAAAGATCCAATCTTGTGATATTTTAAGCCATGTCCAAAGGGGAAAATTCTATTCCTCAACACAGTATCTGTAGCCAGTCATCTTCTCCCATATTCTACCTTCTCTCCCTAAACCTCATGCATTACGGGAAAAATTTGATAAAAATAGTTCCCATATTTCCACTTCCTTCCCTTTTCCCTAAGGTAACATTTATGAGGTAGACTTTACTATATCCTGAGCCCCCACTGTTTTTTTGTATTTTTTTACCACTGATATGTGTCATTGTACTCATTCAACAAATATTTAAACAAATCTCTGATCGCTTCTGGAGATACTGAATGTAAAGGATGACCTTAATGAACCTGAGTCAAGTGGGAAAGCCCATGCAGTAGGGTAACTAGCATGGATGATTGTGTCCTCAGGGTAGTATAAAAACCCAGAGAACACCACCTACTTCTCAACTCTGTAGTGGAGGACGTGTGTGGAGGGAGCAAGCAAATGAAAAGCCTCCAAAAGTATTTAACATTTGAGCTACCACTGTTCCAATCAATAGTGCAGTAACTTATCAAAATGTCTAAACTGAAAGCCAAGAACCCAGTCACTCTTAACTTATTCCCCCAAACACTTGTTTCAAGTATGGCACATACTAATACTGACTCTTGCCTCCTTAATTTCATTTAAAAACTCCCAATTTTCTCTATCTCTCTGCCACTACCTTAGTTATACTCCTATCTTTCTCTGGAATACTAAAATAGCCTCCTACATGTTCTTCCTAATTACAGAATCATTTACCCTCCAATACTTCACATCCATCCATCCATTCATTCATTCATTCATTCAACTTTGCTAAAATTCAAGGCCTAAAACTCTTCAATGGTTACCAAATGCTCTATAAATACAATACAAACTCCTCAACATGTCTCAGCTTGATCATTAAAAGTCACACAGTGTAGTGGTTAAGAACACAGAGCCTAGAACCTTGGTTTGAATTTTGTCATCTAATAGCTAGGAATCTTAGATATGTGGTTAGTTTCTCCAAGACTCAGGATTCTCATTTTTAAAATAGGAACATCTCTTCACATGATTTATGGTGAAGACTAAATGAGATAAATTCTCTAATGTTCTTTGACTACAGTATGGCACATAGTACTAGATAAATATTAGCTATAACTGTAAGCACTCCAAATTCAATTTCCATAATATTTTCCTATGTTTGAGTATGACAAATCTCCTTACTGTTCCTCCAAGGAACCATGTTTTCATGGTCCTTGTATCTTTCATGTGCCTCTCCTTCTATCTAGAGCTCCTTTCCATGCTTTCTCCCACCCACTTAACACCAACTTATCTTTTACTTCTACCTGTGGATGTAATTTTGTCTCCAGTTCCTCAGTGCTGAGGTAAGTGCTTTTCCTATTGGTTTCTATCACTCCCTTGCATTCTTTCTCCTAGCATGAATCACTTTATTCTCTTTTGATGTATTATAAATTTCTTAAAGGCTTATTCCTCATTGTCTTCCTAATACCTAACACTTCCACTGGCTAAATAGGCATAGCATTGGTTTTTGTGGAGCAATTCTTCTAATACTGCACATACAGCTTGGTTTGGCCTGACCAGGACCTATATCATTATTATAAGGTCTAGAATAGCCAAGCTTTATACTGTCAGAGTCTGTGTCTCATTCACTTTTACCTCCACTTCTCATCACTAACAACTAGGGAAGTATCTACTATAGAATAAATATTCAGATGTGTTAATTTAGCGTAAATGAAACCAAATACCTTTAAATTACACAATTCTAAGACTCCTTCTGTGTAAATTAATCATGGAAATATAAGTTTGAGACCCAATTTATTTTTCTACAGATGAATGCTACTGAGTTTTATGTTTTTAATCCTGATGGCTTATATTATTTTAAGGCAAACACTAGAAGAAAACAACAAAAAAAAAATGGACACAGCATTATTCAAAGAGAAATTTTGAAAGGAAGAAATTTGAGGATTAATGTCTTTAATATTCATTTCTGACAGCCTATGTTCAAGTTTAGGTTGTCTGGTCAACATTTGGGTCTGACTCGTAGTTTCCAAATCATGGTGTGTCATGTTCTAAATCAATTCCCTAGGAGAGATTTAGGGATAACTTTTCCACAGGTTTTCTCAATTAAAGATGCATCTAGCTCTTTGCCCACATCACCCACATCTGCTCATAAAAAATGAATAATGGAACACACATGTGCTGACTTGCGATTCATTTCAGCCTTTTGCAGGTGCAAATGCAAGTTTTAAGGTGCAAAGTGGAGCCACAAACGTTGTGGGCTTGTCCAGCTGAAATTCTAGGCTTTAATCACATCTAAATAACTCCTCAGGTGATGCAATCACAGGAATTTGCTCACAAAAAGGGTGTAATAAATATTGTAGATTGAACTGGTGTGCATTCACAGATGAAGCTCTGTTATTTTGAGAATATGAAATCCAGCTAATTTTTGCCAATCTGGTGTTTGCCAAAACATTCTTTTCATATACTAACCCAAAATTCACTCGGGGTACATTTTAAAGCAACTTTGACCAACATTAAAATAGGAAATAAAATACATTCATTTGTATATCTAACTGATTCGGGGTTTTACATTGAGAGATGACCCAAATCTAGTGTAATTACTACAGATCCTTGCAGCTCGGGTAGCCTCCTAGCAGACAAACTAAGTCAGCACTCTGTTAGAAGTAGAACAGAGGGGCTCACTGGAGCAGGTAATCCTAAACAACAGAAAATCCCCAAATCATCTGTTTTCAGTTTGGACATACATTTAGGAGGTTTGGAAATTTTGAGGTTCTTGATGTTGTTTCAGCAGACATCTGTTCCTAGTTTTATTTTCTTTGTTAAGATTCTGTGAATTACACACCTTCCTAATGAATAAATTGTCCCATAGCTTTCATTAGCCAACGCATACAAGAGCGTGTCCCTTGCCAGTTAAGATGATATAGGTAATGGAGCTGTTTGAAGATGAAGAGTAAAGCTTTGTTTTCTGAGGTGACAAATATTCTTATAGCTACCCCTTATGGCCAAATTTCCATGAAGTTTATTAAACATGGTATAATCTGTTGCCCAGGTGTACTTCAATTATATTGCTTGAGTAGGAAAGGTAACTCTCTCCTTACTCTGACAGAAAAAATGCACAGCTTCCTTTTTTCTTATAAAGAACAATACACGTTCACACACACTTTCATTTCAATATTGTAAAAGTGAAATAGTATCCTAATTATGGAAATATAATATTTTAAAGCAACAGATATGAATATGTCTTTATCCAAGAGAGCACAATAGAAAGGAGAATTTTCCAGGAAGCCTTATTTTGAAGAATACAATGATAGGAGGAGAGAGTTCAAATATCATTAAAGAAAGAAAGAAAGGGGATTTCCCTCTTGGCTTCATGTTTAAACATATTTATCTCCTCTCATCAACCCCGAGGCAGAGAAAAATGAAAATTAAACTCTGCCTTTACACTTTACTTCTGTTATAATACCTCTCAGCCCCTCTTTATTCTGTTTATCCAAATCCTGCCCATTTTTCAAAGCGCAGCTCAAATTCTGCCTCTTGTACAGCATTCCCTGAGCATTTCATCTGGAAGCAATCTTTCCTTCTAAACTTCCACAGGACTTACTTTCCATACCACTCATTTAGCACTTATTATTTACTGACTGGTCAAGATGTAATGTTTTCAGAAATATCGCAACCATAGTGGAAATGTTTTTTATACTTTTGTATGGAAAACAAGTATGTATTTTTAAGAACAAAATAGACCTAGTGTTTTTATTTTTCTTCATATATTTGAAATCTAGTTTGTTATAGACTGATATGTATCATAACAAAAAGGAAGTACATATGTAACACTTACAGTATTACTCATATTGTTTTGAGAGCCTTACAAATATTTAAAGTTTAACTACTCTACAAATATCAGATTGCTAGTAATGGAAGTTTCATATGTGTGTATGCATTTTTTGTGTGCTCCCTACTTATATAGGTATATGCATGTAACTACAAGTATTTGCATATATGTGTATATGAGCATATAATATAATATAATATGACAAATGTAAACTTGTTTTAGTCATATAAATATTGCATGGGAAGTTGAAATAAAATAATATTTATTCAGGAACTTATTAAAATATATCAATAAATTGTGAATAACTTTAAATTTATTACTGATTTTATGCTATTTTTCTCATTTCTATAACAGATAAAGGAGCATACTGCTAAACAATAAGGAACACAGTCTATCTTAGTATTGTCGATCTTTGAGGAAGAGATGGAACTTTTTTTTGTTTAAGATTTTATTTATTTAACAGACAGAGATCACAAGTAGGCAGAGAAGCAGGCAGAGAGAGAGGAGGAAGCAGGTTCCCTGCTGGACAGAAAGCCCGATGTGGGGTGCTCTATCCCAGGACCCTGGGATCATGACCTGAGCCAAAGGCAGAGGCTTTAACCCACGAGCCACCCAGGCACCCCAGGATGGAACTTTTAGAGGGGAAAAATATCTGTATATTTCTATCTGTATATTTAGACTAACACAAAATTAAGTTTTTCTGAAATTAGGGTCTTTTTTTAGGATCCTTTTCTTTGTATCCAGCAGATAAAACATGTTGGTTTTATGTTTCTGAGGGGGGGGAAAGTAGATAAGAACAAAAACAAAAAATACTCAACAATTTTCTATAAGTCCTAGATTTTAGTCTAGTGTCACCATCCACTAGCTACAAGTAATTAAACTTTCTATTCCTTGGCTTCCTCCTCTGAAGATGAAGGCACCAAATTATTTATTTATTTATTTATTTGTAAGACTTTATATATTTATTTGAGAGAGAGGGAGCAAAAGAGAGCACGAGTGGGGGCAGGGTCAGAGGGACAAATCGACTCCCCACTAAGCAGGGCATTGAATCCAGGGCTCCATTCCAGGACCCCAATCATGACCTGAGCCAAAGATAGATGCTTAACCAACTGAGCCACCCAGGTGGAGGGGCACAAATTTAATAATATTATTTCAGTTTCAAATTTCAAAATCCATATAATGTTGTCCATATAGAAAAGCGTCTTTTCAAATGAATTTTAAGAACCATATCTATCATTAGTTTCTATAATTATGAGACTTAATGTAATCCATGGAAATACTTCCATTTCTGGAAGGTGGTAAGGGTGAAAGTGATTAAAATAAAATTATAAGAATCTTATATCCAGGGGCACCTGGGTGGCTCAGTGGGTTAAAGTCTCTGCCTTCAGTTCAGGTCATGATCCCAGGGTCCTGGGATTGAGCCCCACATCGGGCTCTCTGCTCAGCGGGGAGCCTACTTCCCTTCCTCTCTCTGCCTGCCTCTCTATGATCTCTGTCTGTCTGTCAAATAAATAAATATAAATATAAATATAAACATAACAATAAATCTAAATCTAATCTAAATCTAAATCTAATAAATCTAAATCTAAATATAAAAAAAAGAATCTTATAATCACACCAACAATACTCTTTTATAGATTTAAATATTTCCTTTTTTTTTAAGAGTGGGGCTCGAAACTACAACCTTGAAATCAAGAATCGCACACTCTACCAACTGAGCCAGCCAGGCACCCCTAATAAGTTTAAATATTTCCTGAATTGGCATCATTTATAAGCATTCTGAAGATGACAGAAATCATTTAATGCAGACAAAAAGAAAAAGGTCATTCAAAGTCTTTGCCTCAGTGCTAGGTTTGCCCTTGGAAAAAATCCCACCTTTATTCTGGACTAACAGATACTCTACCTGTTTTTAGATGTCTTTTCAACATCTAATACTGAGGGTCCTGTTGCATTATATAGCATTTTAAGTTTTTTCTCAATAAAAAGCCATCTTGCACTATTTTTATTTCCCAACATTCAAGGCCTTCAAATTGTTACTGTTATTACTATTTTTAGATATACTCATGTTTTCACTTGAGCTGGGTTACAAGTATCTTTGAAGGGATAAGGAACACACCTTACATTTATTTTATTCCCTCTCAATGTCTAGCAGAAAGGTAGTGCACAGGGTTGATATACGGAGGTGCACACATAGCAGTGCACTCATTTGAATGCACACATTAACAATGTCTCATCTACCAATGAGAAACACAAATTAACAGCTGAGATTATGGCCCTCAGTCTGAAATAAGATTTATTATGGTGTCAAATTAAATTCCAAATTTTGATTGTTTAAGAACTTGGAAAATCAGTGAAGTATCATACCTGAAAGAGCATTTTTTTTTCATATGTTATGATGTATATATCCTTTTATAGTGGATTCCTTAATGGTCATCCAGTAAATGTATATCTTTCAAAGTTATTCAGACACAAATTTATTGTTATAATTAGATCACGGAAATTTTTTTTTCCCATCAGCATGTTTTCCTTACTGCAACAGAGTAGATAAACTAGGAGAAGGGATCATGAGAAGGAGACAAAGTAATTTGAGAGAAAGGAGAGAGAAAGTGTCTTGCACAGAGAAGAGTAGGAAGGAATTATAGCCATCTATACCAAAGGGGGCATACCCAAAACTGTACCAACTTCTCCAACCCTCTTTATATGGAAAGTTAAGCAAACTTGATTGTCCTTTGCTAATTTTCTTTATTTTTTTATTGCAATTCAGTAAGTCATCAGGAATTCAAAAAATAATTTCCTACCCTTTGGTGCCATCATGAGGCCAGAATAATAAAGCACTGAGGAAAGATCTCCAGAGGAACCCAAGCTTTTGATATTTTCTTTTCATTCAAAATGTAATTATCCAGAGAATGGAAGTTTATTTCAGAAAGAAATATAATTACCTTTACTATAATTGAAACCCTCCAACCAACAAATCATAGCTTATATGTCTACATAGGCATTGCACTGAGCAGAATAAAATGTACCTTAAATTTTTAAACAACTGTGGAATAACAATTTCGTGAACCTGAAATCATTAAAGTATTCAGTTTTTAAAGTTACATAACCATGACCTAAAGCTTTTAGATTTTAAACCAATTATAGCAATACCTTAGCTTTACTTATCTATTCTTTTATTCTGTGGTGTCATAGGACAGCATAACAGAGAGTAAAATAAAGTCCTCAGAGGTCTCAAAACACAATGCTATGATATCACAAGAAGAAAATATGCTATTGTAAGAATGGGACACATGACAATAGAAACAACATGCCAAAGGAATACACTAGAAAGAATAACTAATGAATATCTAAGGACCTCATAGCCAGATAAAATCAAAATACAAATCACTATCAGGTGATGCAGCATTTGAAATCATCACCATAAAGTATATATGAAAAATGGCAAAGAGATGTTTTATTAAAAGTCTCCATCAAATATACCATATTTTATTTGTGTTGTACCTATATTGTTACCCCTAGGTTTAAATTTCATCCATTGTAAGTCTATTGTACAAGTACCTGAATAGAGGTGCAAAATAGTAATTATACACCTGCTTTCTCAGTCCATTAAATTTTTTGTGTGAATTGTTAAAGTTTTCTAATGTGATAAAAATATGGTTCCTTGGGACGCCTAAGTGGCTCAGTCGGTAAAATGGCTGCCTTTGGGCTCAAGTTATGATCCCAGAGTCCTGGGATCCAGCCCCACATCAGGCTCCATGCTCAGTGGAGAGCCTGCTTCTCCCTCCGCCTGCTGCTCCCCCTGCTTGTGTTCGCTCACACTCTCTCTCTATCTCAAATAAATAAATAAAATCTTTTTTTAAAAAAGAAAAAGGAAATATGGTCCCTAAAAGATAGCTGGTGATGCCTAAATCTTTTTTTTTTTTTTTTTCCCATTGCTCCTAAAAATTCTACCTATTTTTCTCTCATTCACCTCCATGGCACTTGGAAACCAAAAGCCCCACAAATTTCATCTGTCGAGTATGGACTCTCCTCTAAGGGGGATGGAAAATTTCACTATGCATATGTCTTGCTTACTTCAGCATTTCCTATTCACTGGAAAAGCCCAGACAGGGGAAAAAAAATAAAACTGCTGAACTAGTTTTTACCTGGTTTTGTTCTTAGCGTGTCCTCTTCGCACCTTGTTCATGCCTAACACCTCTATGCAAAATTTTCATATTTTCAGAATTTTTAAAAATATAAACACCATTATCAACTTCAATAATAATGAAGGCAGTCTGAATTCCTTCCTTTTCTTTCTCTTGTCTCAGAGACAGATCTTATATGTGAAAACAGTAATAACTGGCTCTTGTTTAAAGTTAGTGGTGATCTCCTTTTGTGACCGGGCCTCCAGTACTCTTTCAGTAGAACCATAGTGCTAATGCCAACTTGGCTTTCAGCATCTGTTGCCCTCATCTGGCCTCTGTAACATTTGCCCAAGATAGATCATTATCTTTAACATTATCCCAGAGATGAAGAGAAGTTAAATCACCCTTCATTGTAATAGCACCAAAAACTCTTTTCGTTGGCAAGACTTACCAAGAAAGACATTATTTCTGCCCTGATAAAATTCTCAAAGGCTCCCAGTCTGAAAGAGGAAGCTTGGGAGCTATCATCGGGGATGAAAAGGAACACTCAGATCACTTATAACTTCCTTCAGGCAGGGCAAGACTATTTCTATGTCAGATGCTGTACAATGTTCAAATATTTAAATGCCATCCCATCATAATTCTATTCCTCTCACAAGCTCAGATGGTCTCTCTCTATTCCAATGACATAATCTCTTGCTTCTGCTTCAATAGGTAGTTTGGGAGAAGGGAAAGAAATTTATGAGAACACTGGGTATGTGAGTATCTGATTCAGCTGGGATCCAAAAAAAAATTGTCCAGTTACTTACTTACAATAGAAAATACTTAATACATGAAATTACACAGCTTATGGAAGGGAACAGTGAAGAAACCTAGAGATTGTCAACAGCAAGAAGTGACTACTAATCTCTAAATGGGAGAGACGGGGTGAGAGAACATGTGAGACAGGGTAATTGAAGCCAAAGAATGGTGTTACCTGCTAGAAGTGGAACCACATCACTCCTCCCAGGGGATCTACTGGAGCCATGTAGGATTCAGACATAAATGGTATGCCTATGGCTTCTCTGCCTTTTCTTCTCCTTCCAGGTGCCCTCTAATTACAGGCCAATGACTCTCACTATGCAGATGTACCATAACCTCTCAACAATGGAGCTTAGTTTTGCAGTCTGAATGAGTTAAGCTCCCAGACACACAGAGCAGAAGAGTGGAATTGGAAGGAACTGATACAGAAAATGACACAGAAAATGTTGGTGGATTTTTGTTAGAAAGAAAAGTAAAAAATCTTAAAGGTTATACATGCCAGGATATACGTCCCCTACTTCGCTTTTATGCCTGCCATTATTGCTTTAGAATAATCCATGGTTGGTTTCTCCAAATCAAAAGACCTTTTTTTTTTAAGATTTTATTTATTTATTTGATAGAGAGTGAGAGAGGGAACACAAGCACGTGGGATGGGAGAGGCAGAAGCAGGCTTCCCACTGAGCAGGAAGCCAGATGAGGGGCTTGATCCTGGGACCCTGGGATCATGACCTGAGCCAAAGGCAGACACTTAATGACTGAGCCACCCAGACACCCCAAAAGTCCTTCTTTTATCAAAAAATGACACATAATTTTTTATATCTTTGATATGTTGCAATTAGAACTGTGTATAATTTATTAATATTAATTTCTCTTTTTAAAAGATAAACCATCTTTTCTTTCTTAAAGTGGAGTTACTGTGAACATAATTTTCAAGTAAATTAGTTTTCCATTTTATTCCCTGCTGCTAGTAATGAAAACACATCTCCCAGCAGTGATGAAAGCATAATTTCTAATGGTCCACAGCAAAGAGAGTTTTTATTTTTTTATAAAGTGAGGATGGTCAAAAGCAAAATCACAACGATTAGGCTATTATATTTCAATTGAATGTATTTTTAAATGACATTATTCAACAACTTTTTGTACCACAGGGATGCCCAAGTGGCTCAGGCAGTTAAGCATCTGCCTTCAGCTCAGGTCATGATCCCACCGTCCTGGATCCAGCCCTGCATTGGGCTCCCTGCTAGGCAGGAAGACTGCTTCTCCCTCTCCCAGTAACCCTGCTTGTGTTCTCTCTCTCTCTCTCTCTGTCAAATAAATAAATAAAATCTTTTAAAAAAAAAGAAAGATCCATATTTCTAGTGTATTTCTATAATTTATTTCTGGATTTCTATAATCCATTAAATAATTTTATAAAATATCTTGTTTTATTTCTACTATCAGAATAGTTCCTGCTTTGACTACTTCCATGGATTTACAATGCATATAATGCATTATAAAACACAAATATAGACATATAAACATACCATCCTAAATATAACCAATTCCACTTTCTATTATACTTTTTCAGGACTTTTTTGCATAATACTTATAAAGTTTGAACTTAAAGTTTGTAATGTGATTTTTGTTAGTATCTGTCAAAAAATATAAATTGAAAAAATAGTAAGCTGACCCTCTAGGTTATAAATTCATTAAATAGATACCTGTTGTTTGCTGGCATCTTTAAGTAACAAAAGAAGTATGTTTCCTTTTAGCATGAAAAATCTTCCTTATACATAGCCAGATTCTACCTTCATGAGCTCCCACAGCTTTTCTGCCCCACCAGAACTATATAGAGGACAATGCTTTTCATTTGATTCTTCACATCTTTGAAGTTAGCTACATGTATTCTTATTTCCAGAAGAGAATCTTTATCCTATAACTGGTTTCTAGGTTCATTGGGGGGCTAACCCTTTTCTAGAAGATTCAGCTTACATAGAATGACTGTTACTTGTAAAAAAAAAAAAATTAGATCATAACTTTTGAACACAATAATCTGAGGTCTGACAGCACTCTCTCCCATACCCAAAATTCTATTGAAATAAGCCACAGAATTATAGTAATGATTATCACCAAAAATTCATCATCAAAGTAGTATAAAATGAGGGCACCTGGGTGGCTCAGTCATTGGGCATCTGCCTCCGGCTGGGGTCACCATCCCAGGACCCCCGGATCAAGCCCCACATTGGACTCCCTACTAGGGCTCCCTGCTCAGTGCGAAGCCTGTTTTTCCCTCTCCTATTCCCCCTGCTTGTGTATCCTCTCTCTCACTGTGTGTCTCTCTCTGTCAAACAAATAAATAAAATCCTTAAAATACAGTATAAAATGATAGAGCACCATCAACATGCTAGACAAGTAAAGGAAATTCTGCTTAGATATAATTTCCAAAGGACATAAAATGAACATTAGTTCTTGATTCATTTTGCTTTGTATTTTTTTTTTTGAGGAATTGCAACATTCATCCACCATCTCAAATTTTTATAAATCTCATAAGGTTGTCACTTACAGAACCTCACTATCCCATGACAGAGCTCTACACATGATCTAAGTTAGGCCAATGAGACAGACTCTCCCAAGAATATGAACTACAAGTAATTATGAAGTTTTAGATGAAGGTGACTGATGTTGTTTTCTAAAGGCAGAGCTTTGCAAAGAAAACCGTGGTAATGACATGAATGTTCCTCAACTGAATAAGTAAAATTTGGTATATCCATAAAATGAAATATTATTCAGCCACAAAAAGTAGTGAAATAAATGGCACATACTGAAACACAGATGAACCCTGAAAACATATGCTAAGGGGGAAAAGCCAGACATAAAAGACTACATATACAAAAAAAGATATACAAAATAAATTTTAAAAAAGATATACAGAATAGGACAAGTCATTAAGCAGAAGGCAGGTTAGTGGCTGGCAGGAGGTGGCGGAAAGAGGAGCTATGGGAAGTAACTGCTTAATGAATAGGGGTTTCCTTTCCAGATGAGCTCTGAAACTAGATCACAGTAATGGTTGCAAAGCATTATGAAGGCCACTAAGTTGTGTATTTTAAATTTTATATTCTATATGTTTTACCACAATAAAATAACTGTCAGGACAACCATTAATTCCCAGTTCTGATATCCAAAACCCTGGTTTCTATCTTTCCTAAGATTGGTAATTTGGCTATGCCTTCTATTTTATTACTCAGTAATTTTCTAATAAGTTCTTTCCATCCTATGTTTTCTATCATCAACTTTTGGTTACCTTCAAACAAAGACAACCTAATTCTCACATCTATTGTTACGAATGTAAAGTAGCACAACTTTGGGAGACCAATTTGGCTATATATAAAATATATAATATCCAATGTAGGTATAGTTAAATATGCAGCATCAGGAGTAGGAACAAATAAATTGTGGTATAATTACACAAAAGGATATTATACTGAAGTTGAAAGAAAAAGGGCTACATATATTAGTATGAATCAGTCTTAAAAAGACTAGGAAAAAAGACACCACAAATACCTCCAGATATGTATGCGTACTAAACAGTCTAAAACTCTATGCCACGTGTGTGTGTACAGCATTCACATAAGTTTTAAAACACATAAGATGGTATTATAGATTCATTTCTTCATGCATATGTAGTAAAAAAATTTTAAATATGTAGAAATGTTAAATACCCAATTCAAAGTAGTGATACTGCAGCAGATTCTATATTCTAGTAACGACCACAATAATATCTAATAATAACATGTTCTTTTTACAATGTGATCCTGTCATTTTACTCATTGAGTTTTGGGTTTATATCCTTTGCCATGATTCCAGGTGGACCTTCGTGACTATCTCAACTAACAGAGTACAGTACAAGAGACTCTATATGACTTCTAAGGCTAGATCATAAAGGTGTCATGCATTTCTGCCTTGTTCTCTCAGGATACTTGTTCTTGCAATCCAGGAACCATTCTGTAAAAAACCCCAAACAGTCACTTAGAGAGACCTTGGGTAATACAGAGCCCCAGTTGAGGTCTCAGCTGACAGCCAGCATCAACCACCACTCATACAAGTTAACAAGCCTTCAAATGATTCCAGCCAGTCATAGTGCCCCCGTCTTTGAGTCTTTTCAGCTGAGGCTCCAGACGTCATGGAACAGGGATAGGGCATTTCCCCTGAGCCCTTCCCAATTTTTGATATACTGAATCTATAAACAATATAAAATGCTTTTTGGTCATGCCACTAAACTTAGACTGGTTTGCTACTCAACTACAATAGGTAGAACAGGTCACCACTGGAGAAGAAAATGAGCAATGAGATGGGAGTAGTCCTAATACATTATAATTTGGAAAGGTATGTAATAGACACTCGGAAGTTCTTAGTATGATTCTTTATAGTTTATCTCCTAGTTTTAAAAGTTTTGTAATAAATATAGAAAAAGATATCTATATCCTAGAAACTGTTGTTCATATACACAAATATTTAAATCATGACAAAATATGCACCATGATTTCATGGGTAATAAAATAATTCTAAACAAAATGGTGGGGGAAAGAAAGAGCTATTTACATGGGGAAAAGTCAACCTAATCTTCTTGTCATTCCATATGTTTAAATACACTAGAGATGGAGCTATAGAGTCAAATGTAAAATTCTATTTTTATAATAAATAGGGAGGGTGGAAAAAATATCTCTTGGGATAGAAGACTTTCTAATTTTAGCTTTCTATGCATCAGAATATTAATCTCTAAAATTGGGTGACAATAATATTTCTATTATCATACTGTTATTATTATCACAGTAATTGCCAAATGTCAGTGACATCTTTAAGGATTTTTAAAGATTCATTTATTTATTTGAGAGTGAGAGAAAGATGGGGAACACAAGCGTGGGAGAAGGTTGGAGAGAGAATCCCAAGCAGGCTCAGCACTGAGTGTGGAGCCCAATGTCAGGCTCAAACTCATGACCCTGAGATCATGATCTGAGCTGTAATTAGGAGTCAGAGGCTTAAGCAACGAGCCACCTGGGAATCACAATGACATCTGTTAATGAAATTCATAACTGAGTTTATTCCTATTGTTGCTTCCTAAATCTCTACCCCCACGTTATTTGCCTAAATCCATTCTAGTGTATTCATTCACTTAGTCACTATATTCAGTTTTATTAATACCCTATGACAACTACTTGCTGGATACTCATAAAATAGAGGTAATTAAAACAGCATTGTCCCTATCTTATAAAGATTTCAAGGTAGTTGGGGAGACATACATTAACTCATTAATAACACAGAAAATGTAAACTTAAAACATTTTCCATGAATTTAGATCATCAGTCCACACCTGCCTCTGTAGCTGCCTATTGAAGTTCTCTGTTCTACTGTCTAAAGACAGAATACGGCCAAAGTTGAATTCCCAACTTTCACCCTCCCAGACTGCTCTTCCCGAAGTCTTCCCCAACTCAGATGAGGGCAATTCCATCCTGCCTGGCTCTCGGCCCCCAGAACTTGCTGCTAGTCTCTCATTTCTGTTTACATCCCATAATCAATCTGCCAGGAATCTTCAATGCAGCCACTTCTCACCATTAATAAGATTCTATCCAAGTCACCATTACCTCTTGTTTGAGTTACTAAAACAACCTTTTTAATTAGTCTCCCTGTTTGTACCCTTCCTACACACCCACACACTTGCTGTCTTTTCTCAACAACAGACTCCAGAGAGATCTTCTTAAAACATACTCAAAAAATGTGACTATATTTGTTTCAAATATTCCGATGGCTCCCCATCTTATTTACGATAAAAGGAATAGTCTTTATAATTCCCTATGAAGCCCTACATGATCTGGCTGATTAACTCTCTGGCTTCCATCCTACTATTTACTTCCTAACTCATTTTTGTCCAGCCACAATGGCCTTCTTGCTATGTCTCAACAATCCAGACACATTTCTGCTATAGGGACATTGCCCAACTCTGCCTAGGTCACTCTTATCTAGATAACAGCATGCCAACTCCCTTCCTTCATGTCTTTATCCAGACACCAACTTAACAAATAGTTCTGTCTTAGCCATTTAAATTTTAGACTTTGTCTGTATCCCATTCTTCACAGTCTTTACCCCCTTCCTCTATCTTACTTTTCCCATAACACCTCTCCCCTATTCGTATACTGTGTAATGTATTTATTTATTATGACTCATGGTGGTCTGACTCCTTACCACTACCTTTCTTTAGAATATAAGCTCCATGACTGTCATCTATATCATTCAATATTGAAACTCGGATGCCTGCAAGAGAAAGAGAACCTGTATATATATATAGAGAGAGAGAAAAAGAGAAAGACAGAGGGGAAGAAAGAGAGGGAAATTGTGTTCTAATAAGTGTGTCACCAATAGAACACCCTAGGTATTGATTAATCACTTGGTTATTTATTCTTCCAAAAATTAAGATTGGGCTGCAACTTCTGAACAAGACGAAATGATGGAAACCAAATCTGCCCTTCTACATGAAACAACTCACAAAAATATGCGATGCAATGGATTTGAAGACATTGGGTATCAGGCAATAAAGGACAATCATCTTTGGAAAATGGGAACAAAAATAAAGTCAGTCCTACAGTTGTTATAGCTTACTGCTCAGAGTTTCTGGGTTGCAGCACAGGGAAAGGAAAATGAGGTGGAGGGTAAGTCTCTGGAGCTGAAAAAGCAGAGCTGTGGACCCAGGGGGTACTCAAGTGGCTAGGTTCACGGGACCAAAAAGTGGGTATAAGAGAGATGTGCAGTAAGATCTGGAGAGAGTCTCATTAAGTTTTTAACTGAGTACGGATCATCACATGTGTCTGAGGAAACTACCCCAGGCTAGGGAAAGAACTACATGAGAGAAGCAGAGGAAAAACATCTTTGAAGCTCTCACAAAACTGGGAAGAGTTCCTGTTCCTGCTGGCTAAAGTAGAAATTGCCTTAATTCTGGAAGCATGGGGACAGCCTCAGAGGCTTTTTTTTCAGTGACAGGACAAAATTAGCTTTAGACTAAATGCTACTTAACCCTTTATAACAAAGCTAAAATATTTGATCCAAATGATCAAATATTTATAAAGTGACTTACCCTTGTGACTAAACAATCCCAAGAATATATATAGAAATGAAAAATATTTAGCACTCAAAAGGTAAAATTCATAATATCTGGCATCCAATCAAAGTTTACCAAGCAAACAATTAAGCAGAAAAACACAACCCATAATGAGGAATAGTATCATATATTTCACAGATTAAGAATTGGTGGGCAAGGACATCAAAACAATCACTATAACTGTAATCTGTATGTACAATAACTTAGGGGGAAAATGTTAAGTGGAGACATGGGAGATAAATAATAAATAACTTTTATTTATTATTTATAAATAATAAAAAACAATAAATTAAAATTTTTATTTATTATTTGTATATAATAAAAGACCAAAATTAAAATTCTAGAGGTTGAAATATAATATCAGAGGTGAAAAGATACATTTGATGAGTTTAAGAGCACAAATGACATTCTAGAGAATAAAGAACAAATAGGACAAATAGTAAAGACATATCAGGTAGTAGATTTAAACCTAACCATTTATCAGTAATCACATCCAAGGAAAAATCACCTAAACATTTCAGTTAAAAGTGAGAGATTGCCAAGCCAAATTGGAAAAAAAAGAAAAAAAAAGCAACACTCATCAATATGCTACCTATTAAAAACACACTTTAAGGAACCACATAGGTTAAAAACAAAAAGTTAGAAAAATATGTATACTAATCAGAGGAAAATGAGACTAACTCGAATACAAGGCAAGTGAGGAGAAAATAAAGGATAAATAGTGTTATTTCCACATAGTAAGTGGGTCCATTCATTAAGAATTAGCACTTTCAAATATTTATGCTCTTAAAAAGAAAGATTCAAAATACCCGAAGCAAAAACTGATGGAACTGCAATGAGAAATTAAACAAACCCATCACTGTAGTAGGAGAATCCAACCTTTTTTTTTTTTTTCAATAACTGATACTAAAAATAGACAGAAAATCATTCAGGTTATAGAAAACTTTACCAACCCTATCAAAAAATGTGAGCCAATTGGCATTTATAGACAACTCCTGCCAACAACAGAAGAATGCACATTCTTTTCAAGTGCATGTGGAAAATATAGCAAAATAGGTTGTATTGTGGATCATAAAACTATTCCCAGTAAAATTTTAAAAGTCTGAAATCATGCAAAGCACATTCTTTGACCATAATGGAATAAAATTAGAAAACAATAAAAGAAAGATGTATTCAATATATTTGAAAATTAGTTAACACACATCTTAATAATCATGTACCAATGAAGAAGTCAGAGCAAAAATAAAGGGGTGCCAGGGTGGCTCAGTCGTTAAGCGTTTGCCTTGGGCTCAGGGTCCTGGGATGGAGCCCTGCAGCGGGCTCCCTGCTCAGCGGGGAGCCCGCTTCTCCCTCTCCCGCTCCCCTTGCTTGTATTCCTTCTCTCACGGTGTCTTTCTCTGTCAAATAAATAAGTAAAATCTTAAAAAAAAAAAAAAAAAACAGGAAAAAATAAGTGCCTTACCTGTATGAAAGTGAAAATACAACATATCAAAATTTGGGGATTCAGCTAATGTAGTTCTAAATAGATAATACTGAACACTTAAATTAGAAAAGAAGGAAAGATAAAGGATCCCAAACAAATAATTTCACCTACCTTAAAAACAACAGAAAAATAAAAGAGCATATTAAATGAGAATCAATACAAATAAAAGATCAGAGTGAAAGCAAAGAAACAGAGAAAATAAATAAAACCAAAAACTACTTCTTTCAAAAAATCATTAATTATGAACCTCTAACCAGGCATCTAATAAAAAGTTAGAACTAACATCATATCATGGTGAAAGACTGGGTGATTTCCTGCTAAGGAACAAGGTAAGTTGACTTTTAGATGAGAGACATAGAGAAAAATAATCATGATAATTAATATATGTTAAACACTACTCTAATATCTGTTTCTAGATTACTTACTAATCCAAATTTCCCATATATTTTTTAAGATTTTGTTTATTTATTTGACAGAGACATAGCGAGGAAAGGAACACAAACAGGGGGAGTGGGAGAGGGAGAAGCAGGCTTCCCGCTGAGCAGAGAACTGAACACCCGGCCTGATCCCAGGACCCCGGGATCATGACCTGAGCCCAAGGCAGACACTTAACAACTGAGCCACGCAGGCACCCCTCCCATATTTTAAATTAGATAGATATAGATGATATACTTAGATGGCTATATATAGAGGAAGATTCAACTTATTCTTGTTCTTTGATAGATGGCCAAAAATAATACTGTTCTCAAAAATTTCATTATTTGAAAAATACTAGATAAAAATTCTATTACCTTAACTAACATCCTGTGCAGAATCAGAGAACATCATTTCCAGTCCCTTGCATCTTTCCCTCTTTATATAAACAAAATGGTTTAATGAAAACATACTGGCATGAAAGTACTAAGATCTGGGTCCTACTCCAGGAGTTACTATTAACTAATTGTGACCTCTTAAGTATATGGCTTTATTTCTTTGATTTCAGTTTTCTCGTGTGAAATATGAAGAAATTAAAGTACACTATGCTTTAAAAATAAAGTCAGAGGGGCGCCTGTGTGGCTCAGTGGGTTAAGCCTCTGCCTTCGGCTCAGGTCATGATCTCAGGGTCCTGGGATGGAGCCCCGCATCCGGCTCTCTGCTCAGTGGGGAGCCTGCTTCCTCCTCTCTCTGTCAAATGAATAAATAAAATATTTAAAAATAATAATAAAAAAATTAAAAATAAATAAAAATAGAGTCTAAGACTCCTTAGTAATCAATGGATATATCCTCAGTGATCTACAATCTCTATCTCAGAGTTTTAATCTTTAAAGCATTAACTTCAGTATTTTTCCAGATCATCCATAGGATGCCTCATAACCCACAGCCAACATGGGTTTTAGGATTCATTTTTATATTTTCACATATACTAAGCAATACCTCACTATCTGAAACCGTCCTCCAAAAACACTCATGGAATAATGAGATACAGACAATACCCTCCCATCAAGTCAAGCTGTAGAAAAAAAAAAAAAAAAAGATTTCCTGATAGTATGGTAGATATAACTGTGGAATAATTGAGACTTCTAATGTTATATATTAGTATTAGTACAGGCAATATGAATATGCCAAAGCCAAAGCAAAAAAAAAAAAAAAAAAAAAAAAAAACCAGCCAAACAAAAAATATGCATAGTAAGAAACAGAACTAACTTTGGGTTTGAGCCAAAATTTAGTTTTAGCAAAGGAGCTACATCTATCATATTAATATTATTTATAGTCCATCACACTAACATTAATTTGAAATCAGTATTTTTTATTTTTTTATTAATTTGTATTGGTTGTATTATTTTATAAGGACTTATGAGCATACTAGCTTATGTTTAATCATATTTAGGAATTTGATAATAAAAACATTTTTCCAAACCAGAGAAGTCATAAGTTTGCTTCTTCTAAGCATCTCATAAATCACCTAATGTGAAAAAGATTGAAATATTCTTCTAAGCCTTATGCTGTAAAGCACTCTGGCATTTTGCTCATTAGGCCACACATAACCACTAGAGGGCAGTAAGACACTTGGACTAACGATTTTTCTGTCTCCTCCCCCCTTGTTCTCCAGGAAGTTTTAAGTTTGAAAGAAGTCTGCTAAATCTTTTTTCACATTAAGTCCAAAACTCAATGTTTATTTTACACTGATTTTTCAAAGGTTTCTCAGCTCTTACACAACAAATTTATTCCAATGTTCCTACGTTCTCTGCATCTTCTTTCCACATCTACAGTACTTTTTTTTAAGTTCTAACATTTCTACTTTATTAATGCAGGTCATTAATTCCAATAATCAAGAAACAGTTCCAATTTCAACAATTAAAACCAACTCCAGCTTTCTTAGCGAAAGATTGAATCTTGAGTTAATGATGAGTATCCCCGGGGCGCCTGGGTGGCTCAGTGGGTTAAGCCTCAGGTCATGATCTCAGGGTCCTGGGATCAAGCCCCACATCAGGCTCTCTGCTCTGCAGGGAGCCTGCTTCTTCCTCTCTCTCTGTCTCTGCCTGCCTCTCTGCCTACTTGTGATCTCTCTCTGTCAAATAAATAAATAAAATCTTTAAAAAAAAAAAAAAGATGAGTATCCCCAAATCATGAATTTGCCCTCCACAGTCTTATGTTGCACCTTCCCATCAGTATTACCCTCTCCATTCTTCTACATATTCCCCTGTTCTCTGATTATAGGTCCTCCAACTCCATTGGCATGTTACTATGCTTCCCAGAACAGAACTTTTCAGTTCTAATGTTCTTTGACCTAACAAAGTGTGGTGGAGGTGGGTTTTCAGAAGAATTTGAGGCATTTGCTTCAAGTAAATTTTTTTTTTTTTTTTTTTTACATTTCTCCAGGCAGTGAAAAGCCGCTGTCCTCTGACAAAGATAAACAGATCACCTCTGTTGGCCAAAAGTCCCATAAGAGATTTCAGAGAAAAGGTCTTTCCTAATCAGGACCCTGATTTTTATCTGGAAGACCAGTAGAGGCTATGCATTTAATCTTCTTTGCAGCTCAGGTAATCTTATAACACTCTGGGACTGATTTTCAGTGTGATAAGACACTATGGGTGGAGGAAATGCAAGTTATCTTTAGTATTGTCAGAGTGCCCTTTGACTTTTTCCAGTTTGCCCTTAATGAGCAATTAATTGGTCTAATTTGATTATTTGTGAAGAGGAGGAGGCAGAGTCTTCAATGACCTTTTTTTTTTTAAGATTTTATTTATTTATTTGACAGAGAGAGATCGCCAGTAGATGGAGAGGCAGGCAGAGAGAGAGAGAGAGAGAGAGAGAAGCAGGTTCCCTGCTGAGCACAGAGCCCGATGCGGGACGCGATCCCAGGACCCTGAGATCATGACCTGAGCTGAAGGCAGCGGCTTAACCCACTGAGCCAACCAGGCGCCCCTTCAATTACCTTTTTAAAAAAACAACCAACTTCACAATTACAATTATCATCTCCCCCACATCTATTACATGCAGTAGTTACTGTTCTCCCAATATATTAGCTTCCATTTCTACTTTATCACAATTAGTCATAGATAAAAAGTTTAGTAATTGGGCTGGCAATTTATCTTTCAGCTCCTAATGCTGTATTAGATTACTTGAAAAATAGAGTCTGACCTCATCCAGCTCAAGAGAAACAACAACAAAAACAGCCCAGTTTAAAAATAAGCAAAGACCTGAACAGATATTTTTCCAAAGAAGAAATTCAAATAACCAACAGGTATATGAAAAGATGCTCAACTTCACTATTGGGAAAATGCAAATCAAAACCACAATGAGTTATCAACTCATGTCTGTTAAAATGGCTATACTCAAAAAGATAAAAGGTTAAAAAAAATGATAAAAGGTAGTGAGTAGGGGCACTTCGGTGGCTCAGTCAATTAAGCCTTTGGTACTGGTCATGACCCCAGGGTCCTGAGATCAAGCCCCACATTGGGCTCCCTGCTCAGCGGAGAGTCTGCTTCTGCCTCTCCCTCTGCCTACCACTCTGCCTACCTTTGCTCTCTATCTCTCTGTCAAGTAAATAAATTTAAAAAAAAAGGTAATGAATATTGGCAAGGATATGGAGAAAAGGAAATCGTTATACAATGTTGGTGGGAATGTAAATGTTTGCACCCATTATAGAAAACAGTGTGAGGTTTACTCAAAAAACTAAAAATTAGAACTGCCATATGATCTAGTAATCCCTTTTCTGGCTGTATATCGGAAGGAAATTAAATCAACACTTCAAAGAGATGCTTTCTCAGGTTCGTAGTAGCATTCTTACAATAGCTAAGATATGGAAACAACCTAAGTGTCCTTTGATGGATGAACTGAGAAAGAAATTGTGGGAAATATATATAGTAGAATATAATTCAGCATCAGAAAAGGAAATCCTGTCATTTGTGATATGAATAAACCTATAAACCTGGAGGACATTATGCTAAGTGATATAAGGCTGACACAGAAAGAAAAAACTTCATCATCTTACTTATCTGTGGAACCTAAAAAAGTCAAACATAAGGGTACTTGGGTGGCTCAGTCAATTAAGTGTCTGCCTTCGGCTCAGGTCATGATCCCAGGGTCCCAGGATTGACGAAGCCCATGCTGGGCTCCCTGCTAAACAGCCTCTGCCTCTCCCTCTTCCTCCCCCTGCTCATGCTCTCTCTCTCTCTCAAATACATAAACATTTTTAAAAATGTCAATTTTGTCAAAATGCCAATTTTGTCAAAAATGTCAAATGAACTGTGGTTAGTAGGTGCAGGGAGATGGGAGAAATAGGGAGAGATTTATCAAAGGGTACAAAATTTAAGTTATGTAGAATAATTCTAGAAATCTAACATAACATGATGACTGTACTTAACAGTACTGTAGTGACTACTGGAATTTGCTAAGAGAGTAGATTTGATGTGCTCTCACCACAAAAAGAAAGAAAAAAATGATAACTATTTGAGAGGAGGAATATATTAATTCTCTTCATTGTCATAATCATTTCACTATGTATATCATATCCTCATGTTGTATATCTTAAATGTATACAGCTAATATTAAAAAATAATAAACAACAACAATAAACCAAGGGCCCGAAGTTAAACTTAATTGTTAATGCTCCAGCCTGTAACACTCCAAGTATGTTCTATTCGTCACCCATCATCAGCATCCGTATGGCCTTAGAACTTGTTAAAATACAAGGTCTTGGGCCGTACCCCAAACATACTGAGTCAGCATGGCTGTGCTGAGTCCAGTCATGGGTATATTAAAAAAAAAAAAAAATCTTCAGGTGATTCTTAGTTACACTAAGTTTTGAGGGATACAGCTTTTTAGAGAGATGCAAGTTTAGGAGTGAGAATGAGGAAAAAGTAAGACAGAAAAGGAGATGCAGGAAAACAAGGCTTCACAAAGTGATCATCTGACTGCTTAGTCTGTGAGCACATTTCCAGATAGGCTTTACAGAAACCTCAGTTCACCAAAAGGAGGAAATACTCCCTCCTATTTCCTTTTTCTCATTGGTCAATGTCGACTCTAAGGTGTCTTAACTTGTCCTGCACATCAGGCGCCTTCATGTGACTATTAGGTAAAGCAGATCTCATGCCCTCGCTATGGTGTTTCATCACAGTGAGGAAGTCCGAGGAGGAGCAAAATGTATGCTCCGCAATTTTTCAAGGGCATTTCCTCATTTGTGCATTTTATTTACATTTCATTTTAAAATATTTGAGAATTTTGTAAAATGAAATTTTTTTAAAAAAGCATTATTTGGTAAATCATGAACTTGAATCTCTTCTTGCTTGAAAGAGAGTATCAGCAATTGGCTTATGTTACTCCCCCTACCTCCTGTACACAAACACACTCTAGTAAATCCCAAAAGGAGAATTCCAGTTCTAGGCTCTCACTTGAATATTTTTATTTGGAGTTGGAACAAAACTAACTATCTCTTAAATTTCAACTTCCACTGATACAAGTTCTCTACAATGCTTTCAAAATGCCTGCAGAAGCTTATGGAGAATGAGGCCAACAAGTCTATGTATTTTTGTTGGAGGTAAGAAAAGCTGAGAAGCTGAGGTGGCAGCACAGCCCCCTCATTACCTGTATCATATCTGTCATTAATTCTTCCAAAGAAACTCTTACTCACCCCTTTCCCTGCTTTGCCACAGTCAACTGCCAAACTGAGATCCTGATCATCTCCTACCAGGCTAAATGCAAATATCTCTCCGCCCCTACTTCCAGCTCTCCTATCCCACTTTCTTGCTGAGAAAAATTTTCAGGAATTGCTATTTCCCACATTGAAAAAAAAAATCTATATTTCTTAGTTCCATTTCAAAAACTTGCCATTAACTGTCCTTATCTTACCTCCTATTATCCATTTTATAAATTCTCCACTCTTGTGAATAGGCCAGCTGACTCCAGTTTTCTCTAAAACACAGGTTATTAATATACTCCTAGGATAATCCCAGGAGTCAAAGTATACTATCTGGACTTGCTGCAGTATTTTAGTTAAGAAATTAGATTTTTAAAAGAGATAGGAATAAAAGAAAAATCTGAAGAAGCTAGACTCTTGACAGAAAAATTAAATGCATAAATAACTAGAGCAGAGTCATCAGTTAACTGTGAGTTCTGTTGGGACCATCTATGCAGACACTAATATTAAATGTTGTTTGTAAACCTGGGGGAGAAGTATTCATCTTGAATCTGCTCATTTCCACATTAAAAAAAAAATTCCTTTGAAACTGACAAATAAAATACCAACTTGGGCCATCTGGTATCTGGACAGAATCAATTTCAAATACTAATCAAGCTCAATTCAGCCCGGACCATTAATACATATGGGCTTATTGCCCAAGAGTTGTAATTTCAGGAATCAAATAAAAAATGGGACTCTTCCAGTATTACAAGTGGACCAAGTTTTGAAAATATGCTACTAAGAGTTATTCAAATAAAATGCTTTAATAGTAAGCATATGGTTTTATTTACTATTGCTCTTTCATCCCTAAATAATTATATTCAGTATTCATTTTGAAATTGGTATGAAGCCATGACAAAGAGGCCTAAGTATTTGGCAGCACAAAGCTGCACAATTTATCAATATTTGGTAAAGCAGAAACAGCATTTATAAAGACCAGATGGTCTTTGCCTATGAAATTTTAAGTAATGGATTTCATTTACACATGAACTATAGGGTGAAAAATGGGGGTATAAAAGATTATTTAGGAATACAGCTGGAGAGTGATTTTTTTATTCACTTCACTGTTTTTTACTTACAAGGTCATAAATAATCTTCAGTTGTTTTTATAAAAGACTCCATCAATAATAGATCATGAAAAATATTATAAAAATATAGATGACAGAGCTATGAAGGATATTAGAGATCATCTGATCTCCCAATTTTACAGATCATGAAGTTGAGTTTCAAAAAATTTAAATGATTGAATTCCCCAATGGCAGGTAAGTGTATTCCAAGTGGATTTGCTTACCCAATTCACCAACCATGCTACATCATGCTTCCTCTAAGATAGAATGTTACTGGAGAGCTTATAATTAATATCCACCAAGTAGTGGCAATTGATTAGGTATGAGACCAAAAAATAAACACACACACACACACACACACACAATACACAATCAGTCTGGTACACGGGATAAATAAGAAAAAAAAAAGTTAAGACAGAAAAGGATCACCATTTTAACAAGGTTGCAGCTTGAGCAGTAGCAATAAGGTGATGTTGTTCCTTGTTGCTTAAATCAGCTGAACTTCTTGCCAAATGCTCTGAAAGTCAGGCAAATTCTTAGAGGTACATCTAATAATCTGTTTATTATCATAAGGTCTGAGTGTGATACTGGCAATGATTTTTTTCACACACAACCATGAATAAATAGTGTGTTTTACTTGCTAGAATAACAGCAATTATATAAATCTTTATCTGAAATTACAGTATAATTCTGCTTAGGATTTGGAGCATCAGAGCCAACTTACACAATTATTTGACAAATAAATTTGAGAATAATTTATCCAAAAAGTGTTGACTATGTGATTATTGATGTGATTTAAAAATCCAAGCTATAACAAATAAAATACTTTTGCTCTGATTGTTAAAGAAGGAATTTAAACCTGACGGAACATGTTTCAATAAAAAACAAATAATCTCATTTAAGTTACTGTATCAATGTTACACAGATGTTTATTCAGTTCCAAATCTAAAATCTAATATAGGTAAACCAAACTTAATTCTGAAGCTTAAACATTCTATCAGATATCTAATAAATATAGGCAATATATCCATTACAATGAAAAAAATTATAGGTCAGTAACAAAACAAATAAAAATCTAAATACAGAGGAAACACATTTCCCTCATTTCAAAAAATACATAGAAATATACCATTTGTCTGTTTTTATTAATAAAATCATTATCAAAATCTTGATAATTTCCACCCAAAGATGCCTGAAGAAAGAGGTCTTTCTTCTCTTAATTTATGCGAACTAAAAATAATAAAAAAGAAAAATAGACAAGACACTTCCTTTTTTAACGAAACTAAAGACAGCCTAACCTTACAGCATAATCTATGAATAATAGCTGCCAAATACAGCACAACTAATTCCAGATTGAGAAAGGATGCCAAGTACATACACAAATCTCTGCAGAATTCACTTAAAGGGCAGACTTGTCTGAAATTGCAAGGCACAGACCTAAAAAGCACTACTTTTAATTACTTTAGCCATAATTTGAGCAGAAAAGCGTATTTAAGAGATGGGAATATGGTTTCAGCTCCCTCACTGTTTAAGCCTGCTATACCTAGTGGAATACCTCTGGCTATTCCATGGACCTATAATGTGGATTGACCAGACAGTTCTAGTGATGTGGGCAGACCATGAAAGAATTGGTTTGCAAAAGAATGGATGTTGAAGGTCTGGGGGGAAAAAAAAAAGAAGAAGAAGAAGAAGAAGAATCTTGAAGAACTGCCAGACTCGCAAGAAGAAAGAAGAGTAAAAATCTAGAAGAAAGAATGTTTCAGGAACTTAGCTTGGCAGAAGTATATTAAGTCTATTGAATAAAAATAAATTTTAATGTGGAAAACCCAAAGGCTACACTCCAAAACTGCTAGAACTTGTACAGGAATTCAGTAAAGTATCAGGATATAAAATCAATGCACAGAAATCAGTTGCATTTCTCTACACCAACAACAAGACAGAAGAAAGAGAATTTAAGGAGTCCATCCCATTTACAATTGCACCCAAAACCATAGGAGAACCCAGGATTAAACCTAAATCAAAGAGGCAAAGAATCTATACTCAGAAAACTATAAAGTACTCATGAAAGAAATTGAAGAAGACACAAGGAAATGGAAAAATGTTCCACGTTCCTGGATTGGAAGAATAAAAATTGTGAAAATGTCTATGCTACCTAAAGTAATCTAACATTTACTGCAATCCCTATCAAAATCCCATCCATTTTTTTCAAAGAAATGGAACAAATAATCCTAAAATTTATATGGAACCAGAAAAGACCTCGAATAGCCAAAGGAATATTGGAAAAGAAAGCCAAAGTTGGTGGCATCACAATTCCGGACTTTAAGCTCTATTACAAAGCTGTCATCATCAAGACAGTATGGTACTGGCACAAAAACAGACACACAGATCGATGGAACAGAATAGAGAGCCCAGAAATAGACCCTCAACTCTATGGTCAACTAATCTTCGACAAAGCAGGAAAGAATGTCCAATGGAAAAAAGACAGTCTGTTCAACAAATGGTGTTGGGAAAATTAGACAGCCACATGCAGAAAAATGAAATTGGACCATTTCCTTACAACACACATGAAAACAGACTCAAAATGGATGAAGGA
The DNA here is from genome assembly GCF_022355385.1 of Mustela nigripes. Lineage (NCBI taxonomy): Eukaryota > Metazoa > Chordata > Mammalia > Carnivora > Mustelidae > Mustela > Mustela nigripes. The sequence continues at coordinate 142,462,594 of NC_081559.1, forward strand.
CCTCAATGTGAGAAAGGAATCCACCA
>NC_081559.1:142462719-142488703 GCF_022355385.1 Mustela nigripes
GTCCAATGGAAAAAAGACAGTCTGTTCAACAAATGGTGTTGGGAAAATTAGACAGCCACATGCAGAAAAATGAAATTGGACCATTTCCTTACAACACACATGAAAACAGACTCAAAATGGATGAAGGACCTCAATGTGAGAAAGGAATCCATCAAAATCCTTGAGGAGAACACAGGCAGCAACCTCTTTGACCTCAGCCACAGCAACTTCTTCCTGGGAATACTGCCAAAAGCCAGAGAAGCAAGGGCAAAAATGAACTATTGGGATTTCATCAAGATCAAAAGCTTTTGCACAGCAAAGGAAATAGTTAACAAAACCAAAAGACAACTGACAGAATGGGAGAAGATATTTGCAAACGACATATCAGATAAAGGGCTAGTATCCAAATTCTATGAACAGCTTGGCAAACTCAACACCCAAAGAACAAATAATCCAGTCAAGAAATGGGCAGAGGACATGAACAGACATTTCTGCAAAGAAGACATCCAGATGGTCAACAGACGCATGAAAAAGTGCTCCACATCACTCAGCACCAGAGTAATACAAATCAAAACCACAATGAGATACCACCTCACACCAGTCAGAATGGCTAAAATTAACAAGTCAGGAAATGACAGATTCTGGCGAGGATGTGGAGAAAGGGAAACCCTCCTATACTGTTGGTAGGAATGCAGGCTGGTGCAATCATTCTGGAAAACAGCATGGAGGTTCCTCAAAAAATTGAAAATAGAGCTACCCTATGACCCAGCAATTGCACTACTGGGTATTTACTCTAAAGATACAAACGTAGTGATCCAAAGGGGCACGTGCACCCGAATGTTTATAGCAGCAATGTCCACAATAGTCAAACTATGGAAAGAACCTAGATGTCCATCAACAGATGAATGGATTAAGAAGAGGCGGCATACATACATATATATATATATATGTATGTATGTATGTATGTATATAATGGAATACTATGCAGCCATCAAAAGAAATGAAATCTTGCCATTTGTGACAACATGGATGGAACTAGAGGGTATTATGCTTAGTGAAATAAGTCAATCAGAGAAAGATAACTATCATATGATCTCCCTGATATGAGGAAGTGGAGATGCAATATGGGGGGTTTGGGGGATAGGAAAAGAATAAATGAAAGAAAATGGGATTGGGAGGGAGACAAACCATAAGAGACTCTTAATCTCGCAAAACAAACTGAGGGTTCCTGGGGAGAGGGAGGTTGGGAGGGGGTGGTGTGGTTTTGGACACTGGGGAGGGTATGTGCTATGATGAGTGCTGTAAAGTGTGTAAACCTGGCGATTCACAGACCTGTACCCCTGGGAATAAAAATACATTATATGTTGGGACGCCTGGGTGGCTCAGTTGGTTGGATGACTGCCTTCGGCTCAGGTCATGATCCTGGAGTCCCGGGATCGAGTCCCGCATCAGGCTCCCAGCTCCATGGGGAGTCTGCTTCTCTCTCTGACCTTCTCCTCGTTAATGCTCTCTCTCACTTTCTCTCTCTCAAGTAAATAAATAAAATCTTTAAAAAAATACATTATATGTTTATAAAAAAATTTTTAAAAAAATAAATTCTAAATCATCCCATAAAAATGTCGTAAAGGAGACTTCTTATTCGTACCAACTCAAAAGGGAATGTGAAACAAAAAGCAAAGTTGTGGCCCCTCAGGCAAAAAACAAGATAATATACCTGAATTGTGTGTGCCATACCCAAAGTATACGACTTGTACTAAATGTTTTACTTCTCCCAACACTGACTTTCTCTCCCCAAAAGTGAGTTAAACACTGGGTGGGGGGGGGCTTAAATGATTAAATGATTGTAGTAAAAATAAATAAATAGATTCTCATAATTTGGTTTCATAAGGTTTTGAGATTTACATGCAGTAGTTTATTGGGGAATACTCTGAAACAAAGCCTGTAAGGAAATAAGGGAAGTAGAACTGGCAGAAGTAGAACTTGAACTGATATGAAATTTCAACAGATACCCCATTCAAATCTCTAGCCTCAAGATGAAATGACTCTTCAAAGAAGCTCTAAATTGAGATACTGAAGCTAAGGCTAAGTAGCCCCACATCAATTAGTCATTTGGTTTAGGCTGCCCCTAGGAACGAGCAGCACCCCTAAGCAAGACAGCAACTGTAAACTGAGAACGACCTCCAGAAAAGAAATTCTGCTGTGAGCAATCATCAGTCAGCACCTCTGGAAAGAACTTCTTATTCATAAAAGTGATTCTAGGTGGTATATCCCAGCTCCATTACAGAGTTCAACACCTATTTCTGTAAATCCCAGACTAAAAAACATAGACCATAGGCAGTTAGAAAACCCAAAGGCATTAAGGAACTAAGCCGTAAGAATTATTGCACCATAGCCAGCAGAAAACATAGACCCAAAAAGGTGAACCTTGGAACACATGTAGAACACAAATTTTTCCTAGGAACACCAGAAAGGGCCTGAGAAACTGAGCATAGACTGTTTTGTTTTTTTTTTTTAAACCTTGTAGGGCTAGTGGGAAACAGAATTGATATTGAGAGACATCAAGCACATGGTATTCAAAAGACACCCCTGCAGCTTTAAATTGGCCTGGAAATAATTACTAACCAGAAATTGTTCCTCCTACAAACACATTGAAGGCCACTTTTAAATCATCTGAATTGTAATTCCTTAATGTAATCCAGGATTGCTAATGCCCTTAGCTACCTACCCAAAACCCAAATCCTCTGTAGAGGAAAATGACATCATATTGAGCACTCTATTTTTATTATAATTTTTGATATCCAAAAATCAGAGTATAAAAATAACCAGTTAGAAAAGAAACAATAAAACAAGTGAAAACTAAAACAAAAAACAATAAAAATAAATGTGAGATCCAGATAAAGAATCTATCAAAAACAGACTTTGCAATAACTATCTTTAATATGATCAAAGAAATTTAAAAATTAAGAACTTTGGCAAAGAACTAAAAATCATATTTAAAATTTAAAATCTGAAACTGAAAGATGTAACAATAGAAATGACAAAATAAATGGCTTTAGCAACTATTTAGATATAGTTAAAAAGAGACTTCATAAAAAATATGTAATTCTCTAGAAAGAGAGAAGAAAAAGAAAATAGAGCAGAAGCAACACACATAAAAATATTGGCTAAAATTTTCCTAAACTAATTAATAACATCAAGCCACAGATCTGAAGGCATCACTAAGTCCATGAGGAATATACCAAAGAAAACCACATCTAGGCATATTATGATAAACTGCTGAAAACGAACATAAAAATTAAAGCACAATCAAATTAAGGCAGGAGGTATATTATCCTTGAAAAAGCAACAATTCAACTTGTAGATAACTTCTTAAAAACATTTAAATATGGATGGTAATAAAAGTATATATTGAAAGTGCTGAAAGAAAATAGCAGCTAAATTTGAATTCTCTACCTAGCAAAACTATTCTTCAACAAAGGTAAAAGTAGTTTTCAAATTTAAAAAACTGAAAACATTTCCTGTCAGTAGACCTACGCTAGAATAAATGAAACAGTTAATGGAAAGCAGATTACAAATGCTCATTAAATTTAGCACTTGCATATACTTGTAACAATAAAGTGGACGTCAGTAAGCAACTTTTTCACATTCCTCCTCCTTTCAGTTTCACAGACATCTCTACAACAAGGCATTCGATGCTGCTAGATTGCTATCCTCAGTTTGAGAGATAGTTCTAAAATCTAAAAGTCTTGCCAGTCAGATCTCCTTTGGATTCTTCAAAAAACCAGTAAGGCAGCTACATACCAATTGCTATTTCAAACCATTTCTTCTACTCCACTCTTATTGGGGAACAGATTAATAGGAATCTATTTCATTCAATAGAACTTCTTAAAGGCAGCTTTAAAAGAACATTAGTCCTTTTTTTTTTTTCTCCTGAGTGAAACTCCATGGTCTCTACTTACTTTTAACCCAAAAAATTATTTCTCTCTAATTATTAAGTCATTTTTTCCCTCCTTCAGGACTCACCTCAAGTGTTACTCTCTAAATTAAGTTTTATCCTCTCATTTTAACCCTTATTCATAATTGTGTTTTATGAACTGTTATGGTACTTATTCTTCCTCATAGAACTATCTAATCATATGAATTTCTTTAGAGAAAAGGAATATATTCAATTTTCAACATTCTGTTTAAGCAAATAGAGTTATAACCATCATATAGCAGGAATTAAGTATTTATTAAATTAAGAGAAACAGTTTCGGGTTTTTTTTTTTTAAGATTTATTTATTTATCCTAGAAAGAGTGCATACAGGCAGGGGGAGGGGCAGAAGGAGAAGGAAAGAGAAACCCAAGCTGACTCTGTTTTGAGTATGGAGACCGTTGTGGGGCTCCATGTGGGGCTCCATCTCATGACTCTGAGATCAGACCTGAGCCAAAACCAAAAGTTGGACGCTCAACCAACTGGGCGATCCAGATGTCCTGAGAAAGTTTATTTTTGGGGAAGCCCAAGCAATCAGAAGTCTTCATGCATGCTGGAATGATCATGACTTCAATTTCATCCATATGCATTTCCTCTGCCCTTATTATCATCCCATTCTGTACCTGCAAACCATACCACATCTATTTGGTAAAGTTCTATTAATCCTTCAAGGCTTCACTGGGTTACTTAATAACCAGCTCAAGAAATAAAATTGAGGGGACACCTGGGTGGCTCATTCAGTTAAGCGTCTGCCTTTGGCTCAGGTCATGATCTCAGGATCCTGGGATCTAGTTCTGCATCGGGCTCCTTGCTCAGTGGGGAGCCTGCTTCTCTCTCTGCCTGCTGCTCCCCCTGCTTGTGAGCTTTCTCTCTCTCTCTCTCTCTGAAAAATGAATAAATAAAATCTTTTTAAAAAGAGAGAGAAATGAAATTGAGGAGCAGTGTAGAGTACTGAAAGACTTCAAGTTAGCCAGGCCTGGGTTCAAATCGTGGTTCTACTATTTCAGAGATGTGTAATTTGACACCATTCACACACATAAACTCAGTTATCTGTGAAAGAAATATCAATAATAACTTCATCATCATCATGACTTTAATGGTTTTGAGTGTTTACACTGATAATTCTTCCAATGCTTTTATATGTCACCTCATTTAATTCTCAGAATAACCCCATAACATAGACTTTACTAATATACTAATTTCATATATTAGGAATCGGAAGCACAAAGAACATAAACTATTTCATAGATTTGATATAAGTATTGAATAAACATATAAAATACCCACTATATAGTAAAATTTTTAGTTTTATATATGCAATAGATTGTCAAGGAAATCAAAATAATAAGGATCTGTATGACCAAGGAAAGAAATGTTATGACCAACATTCTTGTCCAAATCAAAATGTTATCCCCAGAAATACCAAATTATTTTACTTAAAGATTTCACAAATGAGCTTATCAAGTAGTTTTTAACCAAACTGAAAAAAGAGGAATTTAAATTTTACTTCCATTTTCTTACTTCAAAGTTGAACAGTAACTGATAAGTGCTAATCTTTATCAGTTTAACAGTACTAGTGCTATCTAATATAGTTATTCATAATGGTAATTGCTTTATTTAAAGATTTTATTTATTTATTTATTTGACAGAGAGAAAGAGAGAGGTCACAAGTAGGCAGAGAGGCAGACAGAGAGAGAGAGAGAAGCAGACTCCCCACTGAGCAGAGAGCCCGATGCAGGCCTCAATCCCAGGACCCTGAGATCATCATCAAAGCCGAAGGCAGAGGCTTAACCCACTGAGCCATCCAGGCACCCAGTGGTAATTGCTTTTAAAAACAGCTGATATCAATATTAAAATATCTCTACTTCATTCAAATGCTTAAATGTTTCCACACTGATCCAGGAGCAAAATACCTTCATAATTGCCAATTTTATTTTAAATAGTTTTGTTTTTCTCTATTCTCTATTTGATAACATTTCTTTAGATTTTATTTATTTATTTATTTATTTGACAGAGAGGGAGGGGGGTGGAAAGGAAAGCTCGTGCTTTTTGTCTTTATTTAGGAGCAAGAAAGAACTTTTAAGAGGTGCCTGAGCCACCAGGCACTTGGGTGGCTCAGTCGTTAAGTGGCTGCCTTAGGCTCAGGTCACGATACCAGGGTCCTGGGATCAAGGCCCACATTGGGCTCCCTGCTCAGTGGGAAGCCTGCTTCTCCCTCTCCCACTCCCCCTACTTGTGTTTCCTCTCTCTCAGTCAAATAAATAAAATCTTTTAAAAAAAATTTAAAAAAAGGTCTCTCCACCACTCAGCAGACATTCCCCTCTGACTTATTGATCAGAATCATGTCATAAGTCCATTGCTGAACAAATTTCTAGAGAACAGCTTCATTGCAACTGGCTAAGACTAATAGAGTTTCACTGCTAGGGCTAGAGAAAGGTCCTGAAGCACATGGTCTACTGTCATCTGAACAAAATGAACATTATTTTATCCAGGAGGGGAATAATGGACAGCAAACACAGTCTGACACCCTGTTATTTAGTAAGGAACCCTTATGAACCTATCATTCTACTTTATTTAATGTGCATGTTCTATAGTCTTATCAATAACCCAACAAGGTTGGTGCGATTTTTACAGATGAAAATATTAAGACTTAAAAGATGAGCACTAATACACAAGGTAATATAATTAATGACATGGCCAAGATTTAAATGCAGTCCTGACTGACTTAAAAATTTGTTGTTACAGTTCATACATATTGAAATTCCAGTAATAAACAAAATTCTAATAATTGTCCACTAAAATATCCATGTTTTCTATTCAATAACAATATCTCCTAAATTTTCTGACAAAAAGATAGACGCTCATAAATATATACTAAATTTCTATATTAGCCATGTAACACTAAGCTGTTTAATTTTAAACCAATCAGTTAACTTCTCTGTGTTTTACTTTCCTCACCTTCCTTTATCAAAAGATAAAATAGTTTATCTTCTAATGCATAAGTTTATTATAAAAATATAAGTGAGCCTGGCACAGAGTAAATAGTTTAATGTACATTAATTAATATTCCCAGCTCAAAACTGATTCCTGTTTGGTATTAAACAATGTTAGGTGGTAGAGAAAAACAAAACTATTTAAAATAAAAACAGAATTACCTTTTTTTTTTTTACTTTGCTTGATAGATTTTCAAATGTGTTCTTTGAAATATTTAACCAATTTTCATTCGTAAAAACTTCCTATTATAAGAGTAACATAATAATGATATTTAAATGGCCCTACTTTTCTGCCAGGATTATTGAGATAGTCTTGACATACTACTGTTTTAAAAAATGTTCAAGTATGTAATACAGTACTGTTGATCATGGTCATGATGCTGTAATTAGATCTCCAAAACTTACTCTTCTAAAAGCTGGAAGTGTATATATACCCTTTGACCAACACCTCCCATTTTCCCCATTCATAGCTCCTGACAACTATTATTCTATTCTATTTATTTCTGATTTCAGCTTCTTTTAGACTCTGCATAAAAGTGGTATCATTTATTTGTCTTTCCTCTGTCTGACTTATTTCACTTCACATAATAACCTCAAAGTCCATCCATGTTGTCACAAAAGGCAGGATTTCCTTCTTTTGTATGACTGAATAATATTCCACATACACCTACATGCACACGCAGGTGCGTGCGCACACACACACACACACATTTTTTTTTTCTTTATGCTTTCATCCTTGACAGGCACTTGGGTAGTTTCTGTGTCTTAGCAACCGTGAATAATGCTGCAATGAACATGGAGGGACTGATCTCTCTTCAAGATTGTATTTTCTTTAGATATATACCCAAAAGTGGAACTGATTGGTCTTATGGCAGGTGTCAGCCTTGTGCTGAGGCAGGCAACTCTGAGGTCCAAGATGAAGTTAAGAATTCACTCTTATTCTCCTTCTCCCAAGGAGATGATGTTTCTCTCCTTACTGGTAATGGTACAAGTGGCATGAATCTACCTTTTCTATACTCTTTAATGTATCCTCTCTTATTTCCGTGCTTCACCCCGGGTGCTGGAGACCTTCGCCTGGAATCCTTGGCTTTTGTGAAGGTATTTTTGTAAGCAGATAGTTATTCAAAATGAGGTTTCTGGTAGGTGAGGGGGATGGGTGGATCCCTAGACCATCAGTTTTCTGCCCACACTTTTACACAGGCCTCATTCTGAAAGCCAAGAGCAAAGATGGAAGCTAGGACACAAGTTCCTTCCCCACTTCACCAAACCCTCGCAGTTTATTTCCACCTCCAGCACTTCCTTTATCCTGGAGATGTGAGTGTTCTACATGGATCCACTCAATTTGTGTTGTTTTATGACACCATTCGTCATTCAACTTTATTTAACCACTTCCTTATTCACCAAATGACCCATTATTCAAACCACCAATCTCATTTCTCCCACTGTATTTGGTCCTCATTGTTTCTTCTAACCCTTTAACACATTCCAGACACACTTTTTCTTTGTTCTCTGAATATGCAGTAACAGCTCAAATTCCAACCATGAAGACAATATCAAACCTTCAAATGGGCAAAGAGAAAATCCCTACAGTTGTGTCTTGTTCACTGAGTTTATGCTTTGAATGGATTCTGCAGGGCATTATCTATATTAAATCCATTGCCTGTGCTATTGAGTTTTAGGGTCACTAAATACTATGACTGACCATAAATAAACTGAAGCAGACATGAACTTTGTTTTTTGTTGTGGTGGTGGTGGTTTTTTTTTTTTTTTTTTTTTTTTTTTTTGGACAGAGAGAGGGAGAGCACAAATAGGCAGAGCAGCAGGCAGGGAGCCCAATGTGGGGCTTGATCCCAGGACCCTGGGATCATGACCTGAGCCCAAGGCAGACAGTTAAGGACTGAGCCACCCAGGCACCCCTTTCTTGTCTTTTCAGTCCATTTTGTCTGTTTACATTTTTCAGTACTACTGCCAACCAACTGTTGTCCTCACTTCTGTATCTCACACTTTCAAAGGGCCCTCCACCATAGTATACCACTGAGCCTTTATCTCTGAATGTTGTGTATCTATCTACAACCAGTGACAGGCCTATGATACAACATTTGGCAATGTGTATGTAACTTAAAAATTATTGGTGGTAATAGCCAAACTATGGAAAGAACCTAGATGTCCATCAACAGATGAATGGATAAAGAAGATGTGGTATATATATATATATATATATATATATACAATGGAATACTATGTAGCCATCAAAAGAAATGAAAACTTGCCATTTGCAATGTGGATGGAACTAGAGGGTATTATGCTGGGTGAAATAACTCAATTGGAGAAAGACAACTATCATATGATCTCCTGATATGAGGAATTTGAGAGGCAGAGTGGGGGGTTGGGAGGATAGGGAAGGAAAAAATGAAAGAAGATGGAATTTGGAGGGAGACAAACCATAAGAGACTCTTAATCTCACAAAACAAACTGAGGGTTGCTGGGTGGGGGCGGGTAAGGAGAGGGTGATTGGTTATGGACATTGGGGAGGGTATGTGCTATGGTGAGTGCTGTGAAGTGTGTAAGACTGATGATTCACAGACCTGTACCCCTGGGGCAAATAATACATTATATGTTAACAAAAATAATTTTTTAAAAAATTAACTGGTGTTGTCTCATTTAATCCCTAGTATCTGAATAAAACAAGTCAAAGAAATTAGACCAACTAAATCAAGTTTATCCATGGGTTAGTGTGGTGTCTCCCTAGGTTATATTTTAATTTTAAGAGGGGGTCCTTAGAAAATAACGCATTGACCTATCTAGAAATTTAAAGTGCCCTATTCCGGTCACTCAGGATTATATCCGATGGGAAAGGCAGGCTAGTTTTTGGTACTGAGACCTTTTCTGTGTTCATATTCATTATAAAATTGTATAGTCATTATGCTACAGATGTGAGTGGGGAAGCTGGTAGTGAAATTAGCATAAATCACATGATATGATTATGTGGATGAGAAATATAACGAAACACAAACTCAATAAGGTAAATCTGGGAAGTAGATTCGTGTCATAAGCATGCAATGAAGGCTCACACACGAGTTGTGTCTTCCCACAATGTCAGCTTTATTCAAATAAAGCAAAGTTAATCACAATTAGAAGGCAGATTCAGGATTCCAAATTCCATGACAGTTTGCCACGTGATTAAACTTGGCTTCTTCCAGGGCACACAGAGCAGGAAAGAAGACAAGCCACACAACAAACAAGAAGAGGGTGCAGGAAGTTAATGAACCAAATGCAAAGTCAGCATGTGGGCACACAGCTGAAATGAGGCCTCAGTCCTGTGTGGGTCAACTCGGGCACTTACTGCTTATTATGTTCAAGCAGCGAAGGAACTCAGTGCTGTTAGGGAGATCAATCAGGTGAGCTTTTGGTGGCAGCTGCCTTTTTTAAGTGGTCAGACATAGAGGGGTCAGGTCTGACAATTTGCTACAAAAATCTTCCCTTTTTAAAGGGATTGAATCGGTCTTGGGCCCCTGCCATCCTCCTCTGGTTCTGTTTGTTCTAAGTTCTGGGGTGACGGCTGGTCCCGACGGGATCTCCTAGCTGCAGTATTTTAACTGCTTACATCATTGCTTGACACAGGCCCCTGCTTGACATGAGAGACCACAATTCCCTCTTCAGAAAATGAAAAGTAGTGTTTTATTATTTTTAGAGAAATTAATAATTTAAAGTTATGTTAATGGGAGTAAATTGATCTTCAACATAGATACAATCCACAAGCCATTATTTACACTCTAAAGGTAAGCGATTATAAAGAGACTCAACAGAAATTTCTAGGGTCCTAATAATATTCCGTGAAGTCACATTGAGCTGTACTTTATGACTTATGTGTGCATGCATGTGTGTGTACGTACATATATGCACATAACTTTTCAACTTCAAAAGCTATTTTTCAATGTGACAAGAATTTTGAAGTGAGATCTTTCTTTTTGTCTCTCTTCCACGAAGTTTTATCTTATTCATTCTAACTCCATATTCCTTTTAGACTCTGTTTTCAATCCAGGAGTATTTTTGTATTTTTTTTTCTCAGTTTATCCAATTCTGAGTGGCCAATAATCTGGTTTAGCAGGTTTAGTGAATGGAAAAATCAATAAAATACACAATAGTAAATCTGCCAGACAAGATGAATTCATAAACCATCACAGCCTTTCTGCCACATGAGGCAGCCCTCATATAGATCAGTTATAAGAACCACTTATACCTGAATGCAGTAAAAACGTTTTTACTGACCCCAAACAGTTCAAGGTCATTCTACTTCTTCCAATATGAGTAAGGATAAAAACTAAGAGTCAGAAAAATTCATAGGAATTGAGAATTTCAACACATTTTAGAAGTCAGAATTCCAGTCCTTTCTGTTCATAAGTAAATAAACAGTAACCAGGAAATTAAGTGGCTTGTTCAGTTCTGCCAGATAATTAGTGACAGTAATGAAATCAGACCTCAAATCTCTTGATTTCCATATCAGTACCTTTTACATCTCTGGGCTTCCTCTCTAAGAAAACCACTTTTATAATCAATCAATCAATAGGTATGTGTGTGTATGTGTGCACACTTCTTGGCCTGTCCTAGTGTTTTTCATGCATTTCACAACAGATTTGTCTTAATAATAAAAAGCTTCATTTGCCACATAATTATCTTATTAATCACTCTTGAAGTAACTCCTATAAAATTGCTATGGAGCCATTTTAGCCATTAGAATGTACATATCTCTATTTTTTTATTTTTTAAAAAAATTTTTATTAAAGATTTTTTTTTTAATTTCTTTATTTAACAGAGAAAGAGACCACAAGTAGGCAGAGAGGCAGGCAGAAAGAGAGGGGGAAGCAGGCTTCCTGCTGAGCAGAGAGCCTGATGTGGGGCTCGATCCCAGGACCCTGAGATCATGACCTGAGCTGAAGGCAAAGGCTTAACTCACTGAGCCACCCAGGTGCCCCCTCCGACTATTAAATAGCTGTTTTAATCATGTATTTTATTCATTTACCAAACATTATTGAGAACCTAATCTATGTTACATACTAAAGTTGGTGCCTGGTATTCAGATACAAGCACAGACGTGCTCTTGGCCCTTGTAGTATTATAGGTCAAGTGAGAGAAATGCATACTAAAATAATTATCATAAAAATAAATGCACGTGGGATGCCTGGATGGCTCAGTAGGTTAAGCGTCTGCCTCAGCTCAGGTCATGATCTCAGGGTTCTAAGGGTCAGGGTCCCTGATCAATGGGGAGTCTTCTTCTTCCTCTGCCCCTCCCCCTGTTCTTTCATGCTCTCCCTCTCTCAAATAAATAAATAAAATATTTTAAAAAAATAAAAAATAAAATAAATAAATATATGTAATAAAGAGCCTAACTCCATTTTTGATGTTGGATTGCTGACAAATTTCAAGACCTACCACTTTCTTTTTCCTTTATTTCCCACATCTGGACAAGCAGATAAGAAAACCCCACTGCTTCTTCCATTCTTAATATTATTTATCTATATCTATTTATCTATCTATCTATCTATCTAACTATCTATCTATCTATAAATCTTTCTGCCTATCTGTATGAAAAATGTCAACAAGAAAAATAGATTTTATTTTAGCAACAATTCAGTTATTTCAGAATACTTATCTCCTCTGTGCTCGAGACAGCACCAGGTACTGACAATTAAACAGTAAACAATACAGACATAGCCCTTTCCCTTACATTATTTCCAGACATGTTCCCCAGATTTCTGCTTATATAAATTAAAAAACCCAAGTAGTCCTTTTGGAGTGTAGCTCACCCCCTCATGAGTCACACTTGAATTGTCACCTTTAGGAACATGTTTGGACTTGAGGCTAGTGTTAAAAAACAAAATTCAGCTGAGTAAATTTGAAGATCTAATTGGCTTATGCAATAATTCATGGAGCAGCACCCACACTAGAAAGTAGAGGGGACCTCCATGAAACTGTACAAAGTAGAAGGCTTCTATAGACAGAAATGGGAAAAAAACAAAATGTTATTAGAAAAAGAAAAGACAGGATGATTTAAGGCCAGGTCACTTTCCTTTGGAGGAAGAAGGAAGGTTGTCTATTATGAAGATTATCTTACTAATATGATCAGGAAATTCCAGAATGACTGGTTAAAGGTCCTGTCCTTAAATTAAGTCTTGGATTGCTATCTTAGGAGCAAGTGTTTCCAATTGGGACCTTTTTATAAAAAAAAATTTATTACTATTTTTTAATACCAGTTACAGGTCTAGGAGCATAAAGGAGTGGTATGGGTAGATTTTGAAGAGAATCAGCGTTGTTTTGCATGGCAACTGCCTTAGAGGAGGACATTGTTTTCTCAGGCAAAGTAGAATTAATCCCCTCAAATAGAGAGAAAAAGTCACATACCACTGTGGGCAGGAATGTCCCCTGCCACTAGGGGTGGGGAGACCTCTTCCCCTGGTAAAGACTATCCATCATAATTTAGGTTTTAATATCCCAGCTTCATCAGAGTCTTTCCACATATCCCCAACACTACTTATAAATACCATTTTTTCCCAATCAAGGTCCTCACTTTAACAACAGACACTCTGAAGGAGCTCAGGTTGCATTGTAATTGAGCCAATCACAAAATGGGATCTGCATTTGGTTTTCAGCAATTTCAGTCCTGTGGTTACAAAAGATAAGGCTCTGCCTCAGAGCACACAAGGAAGCTCTTAGGTCATTGCTATAGCTTTAACTGGGAATTTAAACAATTCCTTGTTTATTTCAACACTTTGTCCAGAGGCATTGGGAACAACCAATGTCACTGTATTTCTTAGTTTTCCAAATGTTCAGAAATATTATATGGATTTACTTAATTCCCTACTTCTTGAAAGTAGTGGATTACAAGTAACCAATGCAGTTACTTTGCATATCTCTAAACCAACCGTTCAAGACATGGGTTATCAGTGCTCTCTACTCATGGAAATGGAGTCATTAGACTTTTTAAATCTAATCAGATTAGAAAGCCAAAGAAACTCCAGAACCAATTCAGAAAATTCATCCTTAAAATTCCATTCTTGAACCACTCTTGGTAACACAATCTGTTATTAGTCAGGATTCTCTAGAGGAACAGAACCAATAAGATATTGCATGTATAGATAGATAAATATATCACATAAATATCACATAAATATTACATAAATATATGTAAATAAATGATAGAAATATATATAACATAAATGTATGTAAAGCATGACCCACATGATTATGAGGACCGAGAGGTTCATCAATCCCCTGTGTGCCGCAAGCTGGAAGGCCCAGCAAAGCCAACATTGGAATTCCAGTCCAGACCCAAAGGCCTGAGAACCAAGGGTGTCCTTGGTGTTAGTCCCAGCCTGAGTCCAAAGGACTAAGAAACCAGGAGCACAGATGTTTGAGGGCAGGAGAAGATGGATGTCCCAGCTCAAGCAGAGAGTACATTTGTACACTTCCTCTACCTTTTTGTCCTATTCAGGCTCTTAACGAATTAGATTATGCTTGCCCAGAGTGGTAAGAACAATCTTTTTTACTCAGTCTACAGATTCAAATAATAAGCTCTTCTGGAAACACTGTCACAGATATACCAAAAAATAATGTTCTACCACCTACCTGGGCATCCCTTAGACCAATCAAATTAATCATAATGGAAAAGCATAATGAACAGAACTGTCTATACACTGGAGATTGACAACTAAATAAAATATGCTGGAAGGTACCTAGGTGTCTGAGAACCTTAACAATAATAAAGTCTCAAAGTTGTCAAGACAGTGAAAGCAATATCGCAAAGTTCAGTCCAGGGGTGCCTGGAGTATGTGACTCTTGATCTCGGGGTGGTGAGTTAGAGCCCCATGTTGTGTTAGAGATTAATATCCAGATATTCATGTTGAAATAATATTATAGACAACTATAATCAGAAAAATCTTTCAAATACTTCTAAAATTGTGCTTGGCCAAATTTTTCCCCCAAAAATGGCATTTATAAATAGAAATTTACAAATACAGATTGCAATAAATTATCTGCATACTAAAATTTGAAATATAAATTAAAAGAAAATTCAGTTTTATGTCTTCTTTATTCTTTCCCTTGTTTTCCTTTTATAATCCTAGAAATAATTTTTATTATATTTGTGAAATATATATGTGTTAACTATTCCTTCTGAAAAAAGTTGTAGCTAACCATTGAACACAGTGTATCTATGAACCACAGCATATTTGAGAAAAACCGACATCAGCAAAATCATTCTATTATTGAATATCTTACTCTTCGTGGGTATATTACCTTCCTTTCTGTGTCTTTAAAAGACCCTTACTAATAAGAAAGGCACTAAAATTTTGCAGATCTATCTTATAAGATCATCAAGAAGTATTTAAATTATGATGAAACTAGTGACAATCAAAGGACATAAAAGTTTGATAAAATTGTTCCAACTCTGCTAGCTTTTGAATTAACCAAGATTTGTACAGTTGTTTGTTGTACTTTTACCTTTGCTGGTCCAGTGAATTTGTCAGAAGAAAAATAAACAAGACATTTTATCATCTATTTACCAAGACAGTAATGAGTTCTCTTATTGCTCAAGACATAAATTCTGTATTCTGTGAAAGATTCATTGACAAATGAATGTATGCTTTTCTGCTTTATTGTCTAGTTTTTAAATGTAAATCCAGGATTGTTCTCTAAAACTTATATTTTGATTTCACAAAGAAAAATAAGTTACATTAAGTTAAAATCTAAAGTTGTCTTCATTGCTCTTAAGGTAAGTTTTATCTGCTTAAATAATAAACATAGTGGTTGCCCATCAGAATACGTGGGAATAAAAGATAGTATATTTAAATATATATAATTAAATCAAATAAATGTTGATATAAATAAGCATATTTTGGAATAGCACAATAAATGAAAGATAAAAGATAATTATTTGTCTATGATAATACTATAGTTTTTCTTTTCTTTTTTGAAAAAGATTTTATTTATTTATTTATTTATTTATTTGAGAGAAAGAAAAACATAGTGAGAAAGAGAACACAAACAGGGGGGAGGGGAGAGGGCAGGGGGAGAGGGAAAAGCAGGCCCTCCTCTGTCAGAGCACTAGGAGCAGGGAGCCACCCCACACACAAGGTTGGGCTTGATCCTGGGACTCTCGGATTATGACCTGAGCCAAAGACAGATGCTTAACCGACTGAGCCACCCAGGTACCCCTTTGCTCCTTCTTATTTTGGGGGGGTGTTCAGATTTTATTTTAAATGATCTCTATACCCAACATGGAGCTTGAACTTGCAGCCCAGAGATCAGGAGTCCCATGTTCTACCACCTAAGCCAGCCAGGCACCCCATGAGTTTCATTTATTTTTTAATAGTTTCATGTTGAATAGGAAAGTGCTTTAGTGCTTGTTAAAAAGCAAGTCAATACAAGAAAAAAAATCTTAATATAAAACCCCAGTATGATAATATAAATACTAAAAATGTGAAAATAATATAAACAAACCTCATATAAATTTAACATTACACAAATATAATCATGTACAGTCTGCCCAATACCAAAGAAAAAAATTAATGATTGGAAATTAAATAAAGATGAATTTGAATCCATCAGATCATGGTGCTAAACAGCGCTTGGGCAGAATGATCAACTTGTTTTAACTTCATTTTCATCATCCATACATCCCAACCTTAAAATATGTACTGTGTATCAACCCCTGACTGGTAATAGCCAACTAATGGGAGTTCATGTTTTCATTCCATTAATGAGGACAGAGTATGATTCAAAAGTTTTAAATAAAGAGCCCCTTCTGTCATGTATTCATAGTCATTCAGTCTTTTTACCATCCATTCATATGTTTATTTATTAATTAATAGATGTTTGTAGAGTCCTTATTCTGTGAAAAGTCCTGTTAAAAACCCCGTGAAACACTGAAGAACAGAAATATATTTACTATGAAATTGTTGACGCACCCTAACAAGTCCTAAAATCACACTGAAGTACCTCTCTATAACTAGAAAGAAAGGAAGGGAAAGAAAATAAAATTCTTCAGATAAATACAAATTTTTGGTGAATGAAATTTATATGAAGTGTTTATTAAAAAGATCTGTCTCCAGAAGATATTAGACCTCTTTAAAATATAGTGACATCTGGGTGGTTCAGTTGGTTAAGGGTCTGCTTTTGGCTCAGGTCATGATCCCAGGGTCCTGGAATTAAGTCCCGCATCGGGCTCCCTGCTCAGTGGAGAGTCTGCTTCTCTCTCTCTGTCTTCCCCTCCCACCCCAGCCCCCTACTCGTGCTCTCCCTCTCTCTCTCAAATAAATGAATAAAATATTTTAAAAAATAAATCTCTTTAGAATATTACAAAACAGTAAAAATAATTTTAATGTTATGGAAAATGCATAGTACCAGCCGAAGAACTATTAGAAAAACTATGAAGACAACATAACCTCATGCTCAATTTAATGTTTTCTATATATGAAATTTAGCATAATTTTAGTCACAAATTATAGAAACCTCAATTCAAACTATCTTGAGTTATAAGGAAATTATTTTTTTTACTTAAGAGGAAATCCAGAAATATGCAGACTGCTGATTTGATTGACATGCTAGGTTAAAAATGTGATCAAAGAATGCAATTCTTTCCATTTTGTCACTCAGCTAGTTATTGTCTGATGACTGTCAGCTCCTTTCCTACTTTTGTACTCTCCTCTGTGTCACAACGGGCTAGACGCCTTCAACAACATTTCCAAGGAATCAATGTCAGTGGAAACTATGGTGGGAGATTGTACAATGGGAAGAAAAATAAACTATTTTGTTTCTTCTGGTGCTGCTTTTGATGCAGCAGTATCAGTGAATGGTGTTGGAAGAGAGCAGCCCAATGCAGAAAATTTCAGGCTTTATGCAGCATGATCAATAGTACAAACTCTTCTAATCCTGCTCTGTGGCACTAGTACTGCCTTCAGCAAATGAACGGCAGGTTTAAGGACAAAGACCTCAGCCCAAGGGTGAGAGCAGCATTCTTTTCTTCCCTTTCTTTCTCCTGCCTTGCTCATTCTTTCTTTGCCATTCCATCCCTTTTCATGGCTTTGTATTTTCCTGCATTAAATCCTCCTCTGTTTGAGCACCTGGGTCCATTTTCCTGACTGAACTCTGACTCACAGAGCCAACTTCAATGATGACTACAACTTTAGGCTGCAGCAAGATGATAACAGCACCAAGCATCAATCTAGGTATGGCAATGTTCACAAGGGAGCAGGGGCCGCGGGCGGGGAGCTTTCCTTAGGAGTGAAGGTCTTTTCCCGAGAAAACCCACACCTTATAGCCCTTCACATAACACCTAAGTCTAAAGCTATGTAAGTAAATTAGGCGATTTATAGCAGACCAAACACAATGTTTCTAAAGATGGACTTGTTTTGTCTCTCACTTACACATTTAGATATAGACAGGTTGAGGCTAGTACAGTGGCTCTGGTATTGTACAAAACAGAGTCTCATTCAGTTTTTTACTCCACTCTGCTTAGGATGTGCTTTATCCCTCATAATCCAGATGACTCTCCTTCATGTCCATATTGCACCAGGATGCAGGAAGTAGAGAGGAAAGAACAGGGTCCTCACTTAAGAGACATGCCAGAACTTGCAAAAATCACGTCTGCTTATGCACTGTTGGCCGGAACATAAGTACAGGGACACATCTAACTAAGAGGACTAGCTATAGAAAATACCTTTATTCTGAGTATAGATTAGTTCTATTAAGGTATAAAAAGAGGGGCACCTGGGAGGCTCAGTGGGTTAAAGCCTCTGCCTTCGGCTCAGGTCATGATCCCAGGGTCCTGGGAAAGAGCCCCGCATTAGGCTCTCTGCTTAGCAGGGATCCTGCTTCTCTCTCTTTGCCTGCCTCTCTGCCTACTTGTGATCTCTGGTTATCAAATAAATAAATAAAATCTTTAAAAAAAAAAAGGTATAAAAAGAAAAGACATCGTCAGAAATCTGTAAGTCTCAGCCAATCTGCCCATTTGGACATTTGCCCATCAGTACGCATCCTTTCTTTTCTACCAAAAAAAAAAAAAAAGAGAGAGAGAAAGAAAAAAAAAACGAACTGCCTTCCAGAGGAACAAGCATCAAGCCCCATCACATTGGTGAATTTGGCAAGAAATCCAAAAACTCTTAATAATTCAGTTCTCTCCACAAATTGCGAAGATAGCTCTTCAAGGACCAGTAATCTATAAACTAAAGCTATCTGCTTCCAAATTAAATAATATACAATAAGTGTTTGGAAAATTTCCATAGAAATTTTTTTTTACATCTTGTTGGGCAGCAATAGCAAACATGCTCGGTTCTGTAGGTAAAATGAATTCCTTCATTAGCCAACATGGTAGTTGCTGGTTTTGTTCTCTGCAAAAAATTCTTCATCCATGACTCTCCATAGTCGTACTTGACATAGACTTTAAAGAGAATGGTATCCTTAGAGACTTTCACAGGCCATTTTCTGCTGGTGCAAGTTAGGGACCAAACATTTCAAGTAAGACTTCTGGGTTCTTTGCAAAGCAAGCCCCTCAAAAACTTGGTAGATTTGAAGTTGGTTTCCAGTCAACCTCATGTGTGAGGGGTTGACAGCCAAAATTCTCATCTAGCCATAACTTTTCAAGGCTCTGGCATTGCACCAACTGACCTCTGTGTTTTGCTCATTCCACTCTATCTGAACTTAACTCTCTGAAGGCCCTATTCGAGCATGGGTTTAGGTGGTGTTTTAGCCAAGGTCTCTCTCATATCTAACACAAGATTTTCCTTGTGTGCAGGCAGTTTATTTGGGAGTGTGTTGGCAGAGAGCAGCCAGGAGGTTCTGGAAATCGAATAGAGAAGGAAAGGAAGTAGTTTCAGTTGTGGCATGACAGATGACTGATTTTATGTGTGACTTTCTAAACAGACTCGGGAAATGATTCTCAAAATTTTCTGCCTGAGGAGACATAAAGAAGCATTCAGCCACTGATTCACATCTCCTATTAGGTAGGTCACCCCAATTTTCCTGAGTTATGAGTACTGAGGGGATGCCACTGTGTCCCATGCCAAAGAGTTAGAAAAGCCCTGGCACAGGCAAAGATAAATACCCAGTATAAGCTCTGAGGTAGAGTCCTGTCAAGCAAAGAGAATAATGTCTACACAAGATTTTTTTACAATAGCTGTGGCTGGAACCCGAGGTGAAGGAGAGAAAGTGAGGCAGTATATAAGATGTGACTGTACAGGTAGAAATGTATTATCCTTAATCTGATATTTGCTGCCTGAACCATTTCCCACTGTCTTGCCTGGTTTTTTAAAGAAAAATGCTTATGAAAGACCTGAGGCCACAGTCAAATCTCCTTTTGAGGAGATTGCAGCCATGTCTTGTAAACACTTCCATTTCAGGTAGAGAAACAGTTGGATTTTTCTATGCTGCATAGTCCTAACTTATCATATTTTCGATCAGTTTAGATTACAGGCTACAGGCACATAGCAATATTCGCTTCCGTCTCCATCTATAGGTTGGCTAATTCTAGATTGAGTTCGCCTCCCTTCTGAAAAAATATATCCAAAGTAGCAAGAAACAGCAATATGACAGTATTCTACACATCTCCTTCCATACAGGAAATATAGGTTGGAAGAATTAGTTCTTCAAAATACAGGAAGAATTAGTTTCCCCAACAATTTCCTCTCAGTACAGCCAATCTCACCAACTCTCCAGGAGACTGCATGGGTTACATCAAGCAGGGCCTCTGGATAAAAAGAAGAGTTCGGGGGAACACCTGGGTGGATCAGCAGATTAAGCCACTGCCTTCAGCTTGGGTCATGATCTCAGGGTCCTGGGATCGAGCCCCGCATCAGCAGGGAGCCTGCTTCCTTCTTTCTCTCTCTGTCTGCCTCTCTGCCTACTTGTGATCTCTGTCTGTCAAGTGAGTAAACAAAATATTAAAAAAGAAGAAGAAGAAGAAGAGTTCTAATGTTAGGAAGAGGAGGAATGTCCAATACAGAAGACCCAGATGAAATGATCAGTGAGGTCAGAGGGAAACTAGGAGAGGGTGGTGGAACTGAAGTTATAGGTAGCGAGTAGTTCAAGGAGAGAGAGACTAACTGTGTCACACGCTCATAACAGATTATAAAATTTAGTTCAGAAAACTGACTGTTGGATATAGCAGCAAGATGACCATTAGTGACAATGATAGAAATGCTTCTTATGAAAGTAGGTCCCTAGGCTCCTTTTTATTTAGAGAATGTCCATCAATCCCACAGAAACTTTCTACACTTTCTATTTTCTAAAGCTGGAAAAATAAGTTCTTGCTTTTTAGCATAATGGGGATGATTTGGAACAAACAGCACTAACTAATAAGATTAGTAAAAAAAAAAAAAAAAAAAAGTCACTCCTCAAAACCAACGGCATTATTTACTCAAAATATAATTTTAAAAGTTCCATATATTTCAAATAACACTATTGTTTACAAGAACTTTTAAAAATAAATGTTTGCCAGTAATGGGAAAAAAGCATCAACTTCTAACTCTTACAATTACAAAATCATTCGTATAATCTACTTAAATGTCACAGAAACCCAGTCAATACTCAGAAAATAAGAGTTTTAGTAATAAGTAATACTAATGACTTTATGAAGAAAGTCAATGAGCAATCATGATCCTGCTGATTTTCTAATTCCTCTAAGTACCTCAAGGTATTGTGATAGTCGCAATCAATTTTTTCACTTCAATTAAAAATAACTCACTATTCAGTATTTGGAAAGGAAAGGGAAATATGTAACTATAAGGAGACTAATCAAAGAACTGTAGCTAAGATTTCTTGTTGGCACTATATGTATTTATATAATTACATTCATATAATTACATATATAATAAAAAATTATAACAGACCTTGAACAGGAGGTTTAAATAAGTGTGATTTAGGGAGTTAGTAGAGCTGTCCTATTACATACAATTGGACTCTCTACTCTTCTTTATAAAGGGCAGGCCAGTTTTTCCAGGGGGAATTCTAAAACTCATTAGATATGTGAGATTCATTATAATTAGTTTCATTTAATACCACAAAAAGGACTTGTTCACAGGCTATTTTACTCTCTTCTTCCTCAATAGATGATTAGCCAGCTTCATTTTTAAAAGGAAGATATACTCTAGATACTTAAATGTAGGGCATCTCTTCCTTTCAAATCTCAGAAAGAAAGGTGTGCTTCGGTTTCCCTATGGAAAGTTCTAGTATTTGCCCCTCTTTTGAAAGGGGAGCTAATCCTGCTTTCCCTATTCTTCTTTGGCTTCCTCCTTTCATCAGCACTGAGCCTCTTTATCCTTTTTTTCAGCTCAAAGGATAATTTGTCTCATTCCAGGCCATTCAAAAATTGCACATTAGGAAGCAAATGAAAACAATTCATCTTTAATTATAAAATAGAACAGCTATGACATTAGTTCTTAAATAGTATAAAATTTTGATCCTTCACTACATCAAAAAGCCTTCTTAGAACTTAAGGTTCAACGACAGACAATAAACAAAAATCTTTTGGTGACTCATTTGACATCTTTACTAATAGGTGAATATAAGGCACATATTTGTGTTAGACAAAGAGAAATAATTTTCATATGTATTTAAATTGCCTTATTGACATTAAAACTCATCTTTAGGGTAAAATGTACTTTTGAACTTTACAGTGAGAAAATCAACAAAATATTCCAATATGAAGGGAAAATGTAAATATAATACTAACTAATGTGAATTGGTTGCTTTTTAAAGAGCCCAATGAAGTACTTATATGATTTTTTCATTAACCTTGAATATGAATAACTTATAAATGATGAAATCAAGACTAAGAATTGCAAGGCTGGGAATCCAAAGAATTGCTAATCCAAAGGGATTAGCAATACAAGGGACGCTTCATGTGGTGCACAAGGCTCTGGATCAACAATGGACCAGCAACCTACAACTGAAACATAAGACAAGTGTCTGTAGCTACCAAATGTGGCATCAAGAATCAGTAACAGAAAAGAACAAATCCACGCTTGTCACACTTAGATAGATGGGGACTGTTACCTCCTTGAGCTGCATAAAACCCAGAGTTTTAGGATCATTTATGAGGGTTTCCACAAGAAGGGAATACTGGTGGATATGGTACTCTGGCAAAAGGGGCTTGAGCTCATCTTACTGCAATGTAAACAAAATATTCGTTAAGTATTTCTCCCTCAAGTTAGGAAAGAGTTCAGAAAACATAACATAAATGCTCTCACTGATTCCATTCTTTAGAACTTTTGCTAAATTCTGATACCAAGAAAAAAATCTGTCCATCTACATTTCTTTATTTACAATTCTTTATTTACATTTCTTTATTTATAAGGAAACAAAGTGATCAGATCAAGACTGACTAAAGGGAGAGGAGAGTAACTTGTTTTAGAAAAGATTCCAGAAAAGGTCTCTAAAAGGAGCTGACATTAAAGCTGAAACAAAAGCATTTAACAAAACGAAGAAGAAGAAAAGAAAAAAGCTTAGAAGAGGAAGTACAACATAAGAAACTACCTACTCAAAAGCCCTACATGAAGAATCTCATCCTTTGCCTAAGTAAATGATTGATACTGGTATGAAGGAGATCAACATAAGACACTGTTGATCAGATTGATAAGGTCCAGAATCTACAAAGCTAAGGATTTTTATTTTATTTGAGATGCAAGTGAAAACCATTAATGGCTTTGAGAAGATAGTGGAAATGACCAGATTCACATGGAATACTAGACTGTTCAGGTAGAATAAGGGAGAAATGATAGTGGCTTAGACTAAGATGGTAGCAATTGGCAATGAATATGAAGACAAATATATACACATATATTTGAAGATAGATTCCAGAGCACTTACTGATGAAAACTATGCCAAAGTTGAAGAAAGGTAAGGAATTGAGGATTATTCCTAGGTTTTTGCTTTGAGTTAGTATTTGAATATTTGAATCATGGCATCATTCACTAAGGAAGAAAAGATTTGCAGGATGAAACAGTTTGGAAGAAGGAATAATTAAATAACTGAAGTTTTCATTTTAAACATCTTCATTGCAGAGATGTCAACTAGTGTTTCCCAAACCACCCAATGAAAAGAATTACCTAGAGAACTTATTACATATATAGATTATCAATTTTTCTGCTAGAAATTCTCGTTCATTAGGTCTGAGTTGAGCACAAAGTAGCGTACTTTTTTTTTTACTCTGCGGATATTGTGCAGCTATCAAGGAGAAAAAGAAAATGAAGAAGATCTCTAGCAACTGATATAAGGTTATTTCCAACATACTTGAAAGGTAAAGTTCAAAAGAATATCTGTATTTTTCATGTAAGAAAGAAGGGACTATAACAAAATGTACATATATCTACTCATCTGTACAAAAAGAAATACAGAAAGGATAAACCAGAAATAAGTGTGATTAGCTATCTATAGAAAGCAGTTGGGAATGAGCTTAAAGAAAGGAAGAATGGGAATATGATAGAAGGGATGAGAAGAAGATGACAGTGAGCATATATTTTTGTATAGTTCCAATTAAAACTATGAACGTTTTTCACATACCCAAGTAAATAAATGATTAAAATCAAGCAGGATTTGAAAGGATCCCCAAAATGGAACATAAATAGTAACAAACCTAACTTTTTTACAAATGAATAACAAAATCACACTGAAGGCCGTAGGAAAGAACTAACCTAAGTAACTTTGGAAAACAGTACTTTAATATACTATAATTAAATATACACAATATATACTGCAAGGCTAAAGACAGAAAGATCTACCTACCCACAAATATTAAACTTTTTAGTAAATTTATTTTTAACAGGGGTATAGGTTAATGATTTTTAAATATTTTATGGGTATTTTAGAACTGAGCGAAAAATCGACTGTAGATAATGGGAATTGGATTTTTAGTTGCTAAAGAAAGTAGTTACAAATAAGGAAATGGTAAGAAAGAGGCTAGAATAATCCCTATGGTGTTGGATCAGAATCAAGGTATTAGTTTGAATTCATGTATCAGTTTGAACTGTGTGTGTATGTACACACCCAGACAGATAAATATAAAAATCAACAGATATTTGTAGATGTGTATGTATGTATTTGTATATATGCTTTTAAGTCTGTCTGCTCACAGGGCAATAGGGTAGCTTGGATAGCAAAGGTATGATCAGCATCATACCAAGATTCTGATTTCTAAATACCATTATTTAATACAAGGAACAAGAACTCTATGGAGAGATGACTGATTCAAGGCTGGGACAGGGAAAAGTGAAAGAAAGGTCTGAAATATTTTGTAGTGCCAGAAAGTAAGCTACAACTCATAGAGCTGTGTGGAAAAAACTTGGGAGTGATGGAGTACCAAAGACCAAATCTGGAACAGTTTGAGAAACAAAATAATGAATGATAGCAATGGATTTTAACCCATAGAATAAAATAAATATCAACAAGTTTATACTGATATATATATATATATATATATATATATATATATATATATCTGAATCAATACATAAATGAGGGAGAAGAAACAACTCTTCCTTTTAGTCAAATTATAGTCAATAAATGTAGAAGACTAGGGTGAGTGCTGTGAATTGTGTAAGACTGATGAATCCCAGACCTGTACCCCTGAAACAAATAGTATATTATATGTTAATTTAAAAATGTAGAAGAAATGATGGGAATAGAAAATGATAATTTGTCAACATCACAGTAATTGTTGAAGCCAGGGATTATTGATGGATAACAAAATTAGTGTGGTGCAATAAAACAAGAAGCAGAATACTTGAACAACCCCAAATAATTACAAAGGGAAAGATAGTAACTTTGCAGCTATCATTATAACCGAGCCATCAAAGTTAGTATCACCAGTAGTGAGACATATGATTTCCTGAACCTCTTGTTAGGGTGCAGGTAAGGACATAACATCATCCTGTGGTATTCTTTTTTTTTTTTTTTTAAGATTTTATTTATTTATTTGACAGAGATCACAAGTAGGCAGAGAGGCAGGCAGAGAGAGAGGGGGAAGCAGGCTCCCTGCTGAGCAGAGAGCCCA
>NC_081559.1:142488803-142489773 GCF_022355385.1 Mustela nigripes
TCTTTTTTTTTTTTTTTAAAGATTTTATTTATTTATTTGACAGAGATCACAAGTAGGCAGAGAGGCAGGCAGAGAGAGAGGGGGAAGCAGGCTCCCTGCTGAGCAGAGAGCCCAATATGGGACTTGATCCCAGGACCCTGAGATCATGACCTGAGCCTAAGGCAGAGGCTTAGCCCACTGAGCCACCCAGGTGCCCCATCCTTGGTATTCTTGTTGGGAAATGCATAACATCAGTCTACTCAGGAGAAATTATCAAACAAATCCAAATTAAGAAACATTCTACATTGTTTTACATGTACTAATTTTCTAGGATTCTCCATTAGTTCAAGGTCATAAAGAAAAAGAAACACAGGAACTATCTTAGATTGAAAAATGAGAAGATATGGCAAATAAATGCAATAAGGGATCCTGGATTCGAACATGACCACAGGGCAATATTTGAATAATAGTCTAAAAATTAGTTGGTAGTATTGTGTCACTGCAAACTTTCTGGTTTCAATAATTGTGCTATGACATGCTATGATATATGATATGATAAACTTAACATTTAGGGATGTTGGGTAAAAGGCACATGGGAACTCATGCTTCTCTGAAGTTTTTTAGTAAACAAAATTTAATAGCAGAATTTTATAAAAACTTAGTTTAGACATTTCTTCTTTTACATTTCCTTATGAAAGATGTCTCCTTGTTTAGGGATAATGCTAGTTCTGTGAGGAAGATAAGATTTACTCAGAATGAAGGCTAATATTCATAAGGTGTGGCACAGGAAACTGTCGCTCTCGGCCCGCAAGAACGACCCGCAGACGAGGTGAGTGGCAAGCTTCTTTTATTACTAATACTAATGGCGGCCGCGCCGCACCAAGCACTTACAGCAGTATTTATCCACGAAGTTCACCCGTTCTCGCCCCCCTATTTGGCCAATCATAACGCCGTGCACGCAGTGTCCTTGTGGACCCTTATGTAACCATAC
>NC_081559.1:142499773-142538230 GCF_022355385.1 Mustela nigripes
TGATTGATTTGACAGAGAGAGAAAGAGAGAATAAGCAGGGGGAGAGGCAGAGTGGAAAGCAGGCTATCCACTGAGCAGGGAGCCTGACATGGGGCTTGATCCCAGGACTCTGGGATCATGACCTGAGCCAGAGGCAGTTGCTTAACTGACTGAGCCACCCAGGCACCCCTCTCTCCCTGAATTTCGGACTAGTATATCCATAGCCTACTTTACATCCCCACAAATATCTGATAGGCATCACAAATTTAGCAGGTCCCAAACAAACGTCTAATCCCTTAAATCTCTCTCTTGACCACTGTTCAAAAAGTTATAAATGATTTTTCACTCACATACCTTTCTCACATACCTCATCTTCTAACAATTTTCCCATTAAGCAATTCACTGTGAACAAACTAGCCTTCTAGTCTGGAACACATAAAGTATAAGCTCACCTACCTACAAATGCCAAACCTCTTTTCAGTGTACAGTTAACCCTAGAACAAATGGGGGTGAGGCATGTCAACATCCTGTGCATTCAAAAATCCATGTGTAACTTTTTTTTTTTTTTAAAGATTTTATTTGTTGATTTGACAGACAGAAATCACAAGCAGACAGAGAGGTAGGCAGAGAAAGAGGGAGGGAAGCAGGCTCCCTGCTGAGCAGAGAGCCCGATGCGGGACTCGATCCCAGGACCCTGAGATCATGACCTGAGCCGAAGACAGCGGTTTAACCCACTGAGCCACCCAGGCACCCCCATGTGTAACTTTTGTCTCCCCCAAAACTTAACTACTAAGAGTTTACTGTTGACTGGAAGCCTTATTGATAACATAAATAGTTGATAACACGTATTTTCTGTGTTATATGTATTATATATTCTATTCTTACAAAGTAAGCTAGAGAAAATGTTAAGAAAATCATGAGAAAATCCATTTATAGTACTGTACAATAAAACATACACCTATAAGTGAACCCATGAAGACCAAAGCCATGTTATTCAAGTATCAACTGTATTCAAATGACTTGTTCCTACACTCCTTCCACATCTCTGCTCAAATCATCCTACAAAACTGCCTCCACCTTTGCATCATTACACTGCTGCTTCATGGCTCTTCCCAAAACTAAAAAACTGTATTTATCTGCTTCTGATCTTCTTCCCCTGGAACAGAAGACCCTTAAGGAAGAGATTCATTTGTTTACTTCTGTAACTTTGTTTCTTAGAACAGCAGCACATATTGGATACTCCACCAATATCTGCTGAATAAATATCAACTTCCTGCTGACCAAACACAATTCACTGAAACTTATGTTTAAATCAAATTTAAATTTCCTTTTGTATTAGCCTTAATTGGATTTGAGGAATTGATATTCAATCCTTTTTCATGAAAAAAATGAAGAATTACAGAAACATTTTTAATAAATGTTATCTAATAATCCATTCATTATAATAGAAAAGTTTTCAATAAAGAGTACTTTCTTCAGAAGGGATTTATTAATTTGGTCAGGTTCTTTAAAAGACTTCAACTTAAAAAATAAAATTTAAAGAGTACTACTTACATAGATTGTTTTATTTCATGACTTCATAACGATGATTTTAAAAGAAAGGTTTATTTGAAAATTACTTACATCATGCTGTTGAATGTATCATATGCTGCTTACTAAGTATTTCACTTAAACTAATAAACATTTCACAATTAAATATACTGTTCCAGTTACAGAATACTCCCTGTATTATATTGGTCTGGTATTAT
The DNA here is from genome assembly GCF_022355385.1 of Mustela nigripes. Lineage (NCBI taxonomy): Eukaryota > Metazoa > Chordata > Mammalia > Carnivora > Mustelidae > Mustela > Mustela nigripes. The sequence continues at coordinate 142,501,501 of NC_081559.1, forward strand.
ATGTCAACTCCTTACCAGTAAAAACAAGGTGAATTTGTAGCAATGTCTAAAGGAACAGTTTCTGTTCGGTTTGTAGCACTTCCCTTCTTTCAGTTATATGGGTTGGTACCATTCATTATCTAATACCAATGTTCATATGAATGAATGTTATCTTGTACTCTTGTATCAGTGCTTTCATATTAATGTAGGAAATCTTACACTATCTGTAATTATTTGAATGCAACTTGTACTATAACTATAGCTTTGTTACCCCTGAATTGCATTTGTATGGGTTTTATAGGATATATTTTCTGACCTCATTGAAAGAGATATTTGGAATAAAATTTTAAGATTTCTGTGAAACCCAAGCAGAGCAGTCACCAAACACACACACACACACACACACACACACACACACACGTACCATTATTATAAAAATTCTCCTCCTACCCTTTCTTATAAATCAAGATTATGTAAGACAATATTGACTGTCACATACTAAGTGCCCAGTTCTCTCCTAATAAACCAAATTCCCAGCTTTAAACAGACTCCTATGGAGTGAGGAGAGCAGGAGACCTGGCAAGCCAGTGGGTGACAGATGCTGGAGCTGTATCACCCTGACAACTCCTCTCTGTAATAAATCTGAGAAGCTAATCTCTGCTAAATTGTTAATAGCTGCTAATGAGATACTCTATACTCGGTTACCACTCCTTGACAGTGTATTTGCATTTAAATGAGCCCCTTCTGGAAGGACTCCTTAACCCAAAGAACTGGTTCTACTACTGACTGCTTCAGGCACACTTGGCCTGCTGGCTCTCCTTTCACATTGTCCCTTGCTGAGACTCATGATATCATTAGGCCACTTGATCTCTAACTCCAGAATATCGGAAAGGAAGAATTACAGACCTCAGAGTCAGAAGCAAAAGATTATTACTTTTTTTAAAGACTGAAATAAATAAATAAATAAATAGCTTTCACCTTACTCTAGCCTTCACTAATGAAGTTGTTTGGCAAACTGGTGTATGTCAAGTTCCAAGAAGAAAGATTCAAGCTTTATGTGTTGACATAAAACGTTGCTCATTTATTATTCCTTTTCTTTCTAGTTCCCTTATGCCTCTTGCCATGGTATAGTACCTGAACAGTTAATTTCTCCCATTTTACATCTTTATTTTTGTCTTTTCCCTAGGACCATCAACATTGATTCTCTGTCATGAGTAAAAACACCTGACAAGAGTACTTTGATGGATGAAGGAGCCTAATTATCATGAGACACTGTCTATACCTCCAGTGAGTCTGGCTTCATAGGACAAAAACTATACTAGGAAGGACAACAGACTATGTTCTAGTCCTAAGTCACCGTATTTAATCTCCACTGCTTCAAGACAAACTGAAGGAAAGACTTTGCAAACATCTATTTTTTATTCTTAAGGACAGCCATTGCTCTTCTTATTTTAAAAATGGACAAAGTCAGACTGTGAATGAGAGAATCCAAGACCAGATCTGTTTAACTATAAAATCCCTGAACTTCAGAGTCATCTTAGTCTTCTGGTTCCCTTTGCCTTCCCATTCTCCTTCTCCTTAACATTATACAGACTTTTACCTCTAGCACCTGATACCTACCATACACTGCAACTAAATTATAAATTATTTTTTTGAATATTTTATTTATTTATTTGAGAGCAAGGGAGAGAGAACACGTGCACACAAGTGGAGGAAGGGGCAGAGGGACACGGAGATTCTGCGCTGAGTGTGGAGCCCCACATGGGGCTCCATCCCAGGACCCTGAGATCATGACTTGAGCCGAAGTTAGACATTTAACTGACTGAGCCACCCAGGCCCCTAAATTATAACTTATTAACTACAAGATTTAGCATATTCTCTTTTCCAAGGTATTTAGAACTTTAAAAGAAAATAAGCCAGCCCGAGAGGCCAAGGGTGGCACTTACCAAGCATGGACTCTGTCTAATGCCTGTCATTAAGAACATCTTCAAAAAAAAATAATGCCTGTCATTTAAGAACATCCTCAAAAAACTCTTCTGTGGTTGGGATCCTAGCCTTCTTTTCACCATGGTTCCTTTTAACAATCTGGAGTAGTTTAACTTTTCTTAAAATAACAGTTTTGAGAGCCTGGGTGGCTCAGTTGGTTAAGCCTCCCACTCTTGATTTCAGTTCTGGTGGTGATCTCAGGGTCCTGGGATGGAGCCCTGGAGTAGGTCTCTGTGCTCAGTGGGGAACCTGCTTAGGATTCTCTCACTCTCCGTCTGCCCCTCCCCCTGCGCGCTCTCTCTTCCTCTAAAGTGAATAAAGGCAACTTTTTAAAAAAGAGGACAGAAAAAATAACTTTTAAATTTATAAAATATATATGATTTCAAAAGAAATTAATTGCCAATTTTTAAATGCAGTTATTAAAATACTTAAGAAACAAGATTTGTGATAGAGAAATGTATAGGCATTTAAATTCACTAAATAACAAGCTGTAACAGTGATTCTATTAACTACTATACTCAAAAATAGTGATATTGAGCTAATGAGTTAACAATGATTATATTGCTATACATGTGCACTAGAGTGGAACAATTAAATGGATGAGATTGTTAGAGTCACATTTCTTACTATTTTTTAAAAGATTTTATTTATTTATTTGAGATATATATGAGAGATAGAGCACGAGCAGTAGCTAGAGGCAGAGGGAGGGGGATAAGCAGACTCCCCACTGAGCAGCAAGCCCAATGCAGAGCTCAATCCCAGGACCTGGGACATGACCTGAGCCCAATGCAGATGCTTAACCAACTGAGCCACTCTGGTGCCTCTCTTACTATTATTGTAGGCATTTATGGATAAGCAAGGGGAGGAGCTAAAATGATCTAGGTGTTAATGGATTAGGCTTGAAGGCATTAGTATGAACTCATATTTAGTTCAATATAAGTACTGGCAGTAACATATTGAATATTTATACATATGTACCCATGCATGAGGAATATATATTTCTTTACTTTCTCAGAGAGCCTAAACAAATGGTACCCCCTTAGCAACCACCACACTGAAAGCCCAGATCTTGCTATTATCATCCTCCAGTAAGAGGAATCAGGGCTTCTTGGAGAAATGGCTGATTCTAGGACTGGGGTAGGAAAATACAAGGTGGGCCTTAGCATGGTGTAATGCCAGTAAATAACAAAGTAATAACACACACCCACAGACATCAAAGGAAGTATGTCAAAGGAGCATAGGCGCTGACAAAAGGAACTTGGAATGGCTAAAGCTGGAACAACTTGAACAACAAAATAAAGTGGTATTGGATTATCACTCGAAGTATAAAGTAAATATGCATGACTCTATATTGCTATAAATAAACAATTGCATAAATTAATATTTAGGGTAGAAAATACAATCTCCTGTGCAGGATTCCAAATACTTTATGTGAATACTCTGCCCTCAAGAAGGTAGAGAATAACTCTCTAATCCTTAGGCATGAGCTTCTCATAGTGACTTCCTTCCAACAAGTATAATATGGAAAGAAAAGATGGAGGAGTAACTTTACAGTGGAGAAATCTGAGATACTACCTCAGTCAGGTGATCAAGGTCAACATCAACAGTTGAAAATCATTTTGATAGTATATACTCCTGACGTGATGTTATGAAAATGACACTTTATCTTGTGGTCATCTTCCCAATAAACTATAACCCCAGTCTTATGAGAGAAGCATCAGACAGATTATAGTAGTGAGGCACGCTACAAAATTCTTGACCACGACTCCTCAAAACTGTCAAGGTCATTAAAAACTAGAAAAATCTGAGAAACTATCACAGCTCAGAGGATCCTAAGGGGACATGACAACTATAGGTAGCATAGTGTCCTGGATGGGAGCTGGGAAAAGAATTGAAAACCTTAGGTAAAACCGAAGGAAACTGTGCAGACTTTAGTTAATATTAGTGTAGCATTATTGGTTCATTAATCGTAACAAAGGTACTATACTAATGTAAGCTGTCAATAACAGAGGAAACTGGGAGTGGAATATATAGGAACTATATTATCTCCTTAATTTTTCTGTATATCTAAACCTATTCTAAGAACATATATAATCTATTAAATAAAACAAAAAAAGGTGGTGATGATTTAATTGTAACATCAGCATAGTGATTTTTGAGATATCTGTAAAACCTGAAATAGGAAATTATCTGTGATTTCTGTTGGTGACAAAGTCATAGGTACTCCTAATATTATTGTGGTTCATTGTTTGCATTTATATTTAAATTTATAAATTTCAGTTATAGGTTAGTAAGACTAAAGATGGAACACTCCCATCCAGATTCTACATACCCTTTGATACAAATTAAGAACCTCCCAGTTTATGGTGATATTAATGGCTTAATTTTATGAAATTAAGACTCAAAGACATGAATTAGGTTGCTTCAGCTTCCAAACAACATTCATTCTAGGGCCAAGAATTCTTAATGATTTTTTTTTTTTTAAATTCTGTTGTTACACTACCTACCAATTTTGGAACTGCTAAACAGAGAGATGGGAGCTCTTCATGGATCAAATGTGCCTTCCTGGCCTTGTGCAATGCTCTGCTTATGCTGCTCTTCAAATCCACAAGATAAAACTGGCTTGGACCTACTGAGGGGAATTCCCAAAGTAAAATTAAATGAGGAAATTCCACTCACACTAAACTCTACTGTCAAAGAACCTCTTTACTTGGAAATGACTTAACAATGGGAGAAAGAGACACTGGCGTCACCATAAAGGGAACAAATCCTTGGCCTTTTCTTCCCTTAAATCCCCACACTGGTCGGCAGGAGAAAGAAAGGAAGGGAGGGAGAGAGAGAGGGAAAGGAAGAGACAGAATGGGAGGGCGGGGGTTTAATAGCTGGTGCCCATTTAAAGAGGTTAAGAAGGGGCTTGTATGTGTATTCGCTTACATTATCCTAAAGCCAATTCTGATACATCCTTGCATTTGGGGCGGGGTGGGGTGGGGGAAATACAGCCATCTGTTACTGTGGATTCTGCTTCTTGGCTTCCAAATATTATAGCTGTCACCAGAGCAGCCAGCCCAATTGAAGGGTGGGGGGAAGGTGTTAGAGGCAACATCTGTCCACTAAATGCACCACTAAAGAAGAGAAAAATCCTGGGGCCAGCCCTCTCTGTTTCCTCGAGTGCTTTCTTTGGTCGGTCCTACTTCTCCACTCCTTTGGGAGTTTCCTGTTCTATTACGTAGGCAAGAGGGTGAGAGGTCCCAGCTTTCACGCTTGTGAGTGGTTTGCATGTGTGTATACGTTGGGGGAAAGTAAGGCGTGCCTCAAGGGGCTTAGAAAGATCGACTGCCGGTTTAAAACATTTCCGGAGTGTTTGAATGTTTATCTTAAAAAGACAATCCCAGTCTCAAATTCTGCGAAATGAACAATACTGATAAGAAAAATGAAGAGGGTGGGAAACCCACACAGCCGAATGGAGCTGTCCATGCAGCGGGCGTGATAGGGGAGCTCTCGGAGGAAAGGCGCTATGCAGAGAAGTTTCTCTGGTCCTTCTCTCTCGGTCCACAATCTGGCAACGCTTCCTGCGTAATAGCATTAATAGAAAAGAAACCTAAAACCCGGAGGGGTAGCGGTCGTCGGGCACAGTTTCCAGGAGCCCATACCCGCTGCCGGGAGAGGTCCTTCTCCCCCCGCGACTGGCACGGAATGTGGTGATCCGGCCCGGGGAGGAGGATGACTTCATGCAGCCGGAGCGCGGCGGCGGGAGCAGCTGCTGCAGCCGGCAGGTGGGGTTGGGGCCCGTGGAGCTGACCACGCACTCGGCCGGGCGCGGCGGCACTGCGGCCCCGGGGCAGCGGGCGCTGGGACTCGCGCTGACTGCATGCAGAGAAGGTAAGCAGCCCGGCTATTATTAGCCTCCGCCACGCCGCTTAGTTCTTTCCGCTCGGGTAATAATGGGTTTTGCAATACACAGAGAAGGGAAATAAATATCCTTGCTGCATACTGCAATGGGAAAAGGAGCAACAACTGGAATTGAAATGTTAATCACCAAGTGCTTGAGATTAGAGGAGCGGTGTTACTGGGCAAACAAAGAAGGCGGTCAGCCTCTATACTCTTAAAGATAGTCGACCGTTTCAGCGCTAGACTCGCTTAGGCATTGAAGACTCAGAATGTGGAATAACTGGGAGTTGCACTTTTATCTTTCTACTTCAGCCTTCACTTGGTTATTTTGTTGTTTTGGAGCAGCAGGTCCTTGGAGGCAGCTTGGGGAACTAATCAGAAATCTTTCCTACCTTCCTCTGTCCTCTCCCTTCCTAGTTATCAAAATTGGTCTGTGCCCATTTCAATGTCAAACACCTACTTAAATACTGAACCTTTAGAAAGAGTCTCATATTAGAGGAGAAACTTACCTCCTGGAGTTCAGCTTGGGGTGAGCAGCACTTGTTTCTACCTTATCCCTTCGTTTATCATCTCTCGTCAATTACTTCATTGATTTCCCTGGGATGCCGGGTCCATTCACAGGCCAGATCTTGTCAGATTCAATCCACCACCTCTGCTCCATGACTGATTTTGTCAAGGACCTACAAAGGGCATTGCCCTACACCAGTTTTAGTATTCTCTCTGTATACTCTAACCTGTGTCCTTCCCCCAAATACGTGGCACGAAAAATCCTTCTTTTAACCTAGTACCAACATGGTTCCCGGTAACTTCCTTCGCTGTAGTCACTGCGGCTACAAGAGAAGAGGATTTCGAGGACAGCAGAATCTGTTGGGGTGTCAGAAAGAGGACCATACTTGTATTTTGCTCCCTGTGCATAGGCATAGATGGAAGTACAAATGTGAATGTGTCTATCCAGTTTTCCTTGAAGCTTTTTTGAGGGGGGGGGGCACTGGATGGCAGACACCTACCTTGATAAGCAAGCAGTATGTCTGTCCCAGGATTCCCCAATAACCTCGAAAGAGTTTCCAGAGAGGCTTTCCCCACAAGCATTCAGGAAGCCACTGGAGCTGGCCAATCTAAGCCTCAGGTTATTTGAGCATCCTCAAGTTAGTCTTGCCATTTAAGGGTTCTGACCACTTGTTCTAGGATCTCCCCCACAAACCTCTTGCTACTGAGCTCAAGTGCCTTATTCCTGTTGCCGCCTAGGGATGTACATTTGAATAATATGCTCTGAAATGGGTAAGATGGCTGTGATGGGGATTGCAAATGTGCTACTTTACCAACAGAGAGTATTTGCAATAAGCCAGACTGGGGTGTCTGTGTGCCAATACTCTATTTAACTGGGGATCTTTATCTTTAAATTTGAAATGAGACAGTCTGACTCCATAACCATGTAATTTTATTTTAGCAAATTGAAAGAGGAGCTCAATGAAAAAGAGAGGCAAGGTTTATAGCTAAAATTTTATCTCTGCTTACCTTCCTTTTTAAATATTGCTTTTAGACAAAGATACTAGTTTTGAAAAATCATATTAATTCTGTTATATGCCATTATTGCTTTTCTGAATACAAATTCTTTTTATAAAATACACTTTAGAAGGATTTGAGTTGGTTTCTTTGTCTCTACCTTTAGTATATGAGGCAGAGGGAGTGGAGGGGGTGGGCAAATCCCACTCCAAGTGGCCCACTCCAGGAACTATTCCCCTGGATCATGAAAACCTCAGCACCATTTTTTTTTTTTTTTTAGCATATTGTTGTTGTTATTATGTGTTGAGTGTGGTGTGGGTTTGAAATATTAAAATTTCAAGATTCTATAATTTTGAATCAGGCACAGCACACCAAATAGAAAAGGAAACAAAGAGCAAGAACAACAAAACCCTTTATTCTACCACCTTTCTTTACTAATCTTAAAATATTTAACTATATAAATAATTATTCTGAATAATAAGTGATAATAAATGTTAATATGATAATTCACTTTTAAGAAATTATGAAGTACAGATTAGTATAATTGACCTTAGGTATAGTAAAAATTTCTGTAATTTGAGTTTTCTTCATGTTGACTATTAGTGCATGAGAATATCCTAATAATAGTTAGAAATTGAAATTGTCTATTACTTGGTTTCTGAAGAAACTGAATTCTTTGAGAAGAAATGGGTAAGAATTAGGGGACTAGTACTGCCTAAACTGGCATCATACCTGCCAGTGATTTTATAAGGGAGATGAATTCACTGAATTATGGACCTACATTGGAGAAGCCTTTTTGGGAAGGGAGAAAATAAGTTAGAAAATTTAATTTTTCATTTCAGTGCAACTGAGAAAGATAAATAAATTTAAAGGATTTCTGAATTTGGACTTTCTTTTATTGAAATAAAACAATTTTTCTGAGAAAAGTGTCTAAATTCAGAGCCCTAAGAAGAAATATATGTCTGACTTCATGACTTCATAACTGAAATTGATTTATGACTTTATATCCTTTTCTTTAACTGTTTCCCAGGGAAAGGAAAAATTAATTGCCTGGTGTTCAAGAGATGGAGGAGGAATGAAAAAAAAAAAGGGATGTGCACTATTAGATGCTGAATGAATTGCAGACATTTTTGTAGGTTTGACAAGATAGAAGAAGTCAATCTACTGCTTTCTAATCACATAAAAAAAATTTAGTATGGTGTGTGGTCACTGTTATCCGTAACTTAGTAAAAATTTAGACATCAAAGTTGACCTCATAAAAAAAAGGCATTTTCTGACGCTGTCTTACTGCCATTAGCTGCAACTGAAATAGACTTATTTTGAGATTTTGAAAAATGGAAAAGAAAAAAAAAGTAGAAATAATAAAGCTAAAGAAGGGAATTTATATTTACCCAGTGTCTCCGCTGCAAATAAGTAGAAAAAGTGCAATTTTGAAAGTTGTCAGTGCTCTCCTAACTGCCAGATTTATGTAATATTTCACCTTTTTCATTATGTCTTTATTTTTAAGTTCTCATCCATGTTCTTTTTAAATTAAGTATTCATGTTTAAGTATCATTAATAAGTAATATGCATCAGGAACTGAGATATCTCTTTATCTAGTTTCTCACTAATCCCCTTAAGCTATCCTGTGATCAGCCTAAACCAGCTGGTCTTGATTTCCAGTTTGTGCCCTATGATGTCACGCCTATATGTCTTCATCTGTTGCTTTCACTCACCCCATATATGTTGAAACCTTGCTCACATCAGACACTTCCTCTTCCATAAAGCTTTCCCCATACCCACCATCCTCATATCAGGATGAGGATATGTCTAAATTCCTATTGCACATTATCTTGGTCTATTCTTTAGTGTGAACCAATGCCTTATTCTCCTAAAATAGCTTTGGAGAGCATGTTTGTGACTGACAACCTTTTATTACCTGCAACTCAGAGTACAGTGCCTAGCTATGTACAGTTCTTCCTTGATTTACAGTGGGCTTACATCCCAATAGACCCATCATAAGTTGAAAATACCCTATGTCAAATGCATTTAATGTACCTAACCCACCAAACACCATAGCTTAGCCTAGCCTACCTTAAGTGAGCTCAGAACACTTGTATTGGTCTGCAGATGGGCAAAATCATCTAACATGTAGCCTATTTTATGGTAAGTGTTGAATATCTCATGTAATTTATTGGATACTATATTGAAGGTGAAAAACCGAATCTTTACGTAGGTACAGAACGGTTGCTAAATGTATCTGTTGTTTGCCTCATGGCTGTGTGGCTAACTGGGACCTGTGGCTTGCTGCCACTGCCCGGCATCAGGAGAGATTACTGTACTTCCTGCTAGCCTGGGAAAAAATCCAGTCAGAAATTGAATTGTGGTTTCTACTGAATGTATATCTCTTTTACATGATCATGAAGTTGAAAAATCATACATTGAACCATCATAAGTCAGGAACCTTTTGTATATGCATAGTAGACATTCAGCAGTTTGATTTTAGTGAAGAAATTGGTTATTATTTCAGGGGTATATCTCTACCCACTCTTTACCATCAGGCAAGTTCAACTCCCAAACTGTGTGCAAGTACTGTTTAGTTTTAAAAATATTTACATAATAATAAATATAGTGAAAGCACATTCAAATAATTATATTCAACAAAAGTTATTGTGAGCTTACAGGTCATTCAATGTATATTAGCTCATATATATTAAAAATATGATAAGCTTAACAAAACAAAACACAACTTTTAAAAAAAATTATTTATTTATCTGACAGAGAGAGAGAAAGAGGGTACACAAGCGTTCACAAGAGCACACATGGTGGGGTGGGGTGGCAGGCAGGGGGAAGGGGAGAAGCAGGCTCCCTGCTGAGCTAGGAGCCCAATGCAGGACTCTGTCCCAGAACCCTGGGATCAGGACCTGAGCCAAAGGCAGACGCTTAACTGACTGAGCCACACATACATCCCCAAAACAAAACTTTATGTTTTTAAAAAGATTTTATGTATTTATTTGAAAGAGAGAGAGAGCATATATAAGCACTTGTCCAGTTTCAAGGCACTCTGCCAGGTACTTTCATCCATGAAATCAAATTTCAGGCTTCTATGCTAATTTTACTTTAGGAAACTGAGACTCAAAGATTCACCTAAATGTTTAGCAGACATTCCTTCCATGTTACCATGCTGCTCTTTGAAGTGTTAAGAGTGAAGGAAAGCATTATAAAAACACAAGGTCAGAGCTATCAGAGTCATTTAAAAATTGTTTTGTAATTAATTTTTCCAGTGTTTCTTAAACTTTTGGGCCTTAACATCCCCTTTGATAATTCAGTAAAGGCTATGCATCCACTCCCCAAGTATATACACAAACACACACAAATACACATAGCATTTTGCATACAATTGCAGGTGTTTAAGGACCCACTAAAGTACTCCTCAGCAAATGGTTTAAGAACATCTGCTCTGGGTTCACTTTAACAAGATGTGTGTCCTTTATTAGCCCAGACATTTTTGGTACTTGAAACAACATTCTCCTTCTATTCTTCTCCCAGCTTTAGAACCCAAAATGAGAGCTCCTCATTATCACTGGCACAAAGGCAGCTAGATGATTCGAAAACAAGTAAGTGCCAGTGAGAAAAGTGATTCAAAGAACCCTGATTCATGGAAAAGGAATCCCAGAAGGAGTTCTGAATGTTACACATTCCAAATGATTTATTTAGGGTTTTCCAATCAAAACCATTTTTTTATAAAAAAAGAAACAGTTCTAGACTTAGAGTAGTAGTGCCAAATATGTATAAGAACATTGCCAGCAGTTGAGCGATGTAGGCTCCTTTGAAACATATTCAGTTTTCTTACGATGGATGTATGTTTGCCTCAAAGTTACTATTTCTTTCTGGTGACGCTGTCTGCAGTAATGTATTTGCTTTTGCCATGTTAAGGGGAGAATGAGAAGTTATATTCATCCCTCCTAAGTTATAAAACAATTGCCAGCATAAAAGTACATTAAAAATTAACTGATACCTGAAGAAACCAGTACTAGCTAGCATGGTTTGCTGATGCTAGTATTCAAAAAGAAGTGTGACAACATTAATCTAGAAAAAAAACAGATATGGAGAGAAAGAAAATTCAAGGGGCCAACTTAAGCTTTTGGTTTACCTACACTTCCCAAAATATGATAATACCTGCATAAGCTCCTAAAATAAGGGCAATTTTTAAAAAATTTATTTCATACAGAGAGGAAGAAAAAGAGAGAGAGCAACAGATTGGGAGGGAGCAGCAGAGGGGATAGGGGAAAGCTAGCTCCCCACTCAGCAGGGACCCCAATGCGGGAGTTTGATCCTAGGTATCCCAAAATAAGGGCAATTTTATGGAAACTTGATAATGTGCCCAATGCAAGGTAAATTTATACTTTATTTTATAGTGGATTTTTATTTTTTATTATGATAAAATAGAAATAACAAAATTAGCTGTTTTAAGCATTTTAAAGTATGAAATTCACAGATATTAAGTACATTCACTATGTTGAGCAGTTTTCACCACTATCCATTTTCAGAACTTTTTCATCATCCCAAACAGAAACTTTGTACCCATTAAGCAGTTACCCTTCATCTCCCCACCTCTCAGCCTCTGGTAAACTCTATTCTACTTTCTAGGTCTATGGATTTGCCTATTCTAGCCACCTCATATAGTGGAATTATACAATATTTATCCTTTTATGTCTGGTTTCTGTCACTTGGCATAATGTTTTCAAAGTTTATCCATGTTGTAGCATGTGTCAGAATGGCATTGCTTTTTAGTTTGTTTGTTTTTAAAAGATTTTATTTATTTATTTGAAAGAGAGAGAGAGAATGAGAGCTCCAGAGCATGAGAGGAGGAAGGTCAGAGGGAGAAGCAGACCCTTGCTGAGCAGGACTCCTGCTGTGGTACTGGATCCAGGGACTCCAGGATCATGACCTGAGCTGAAGGCAGTTAATCAACTGAGCCACCCAGGCGCCCAAAATTGCATTACTTTTTCAAGCTGAATGATATATATGTGTGTGTGTGTGGGTGGGTGGGTGTATATATACATATACACACCTACAGTGTTTTTTAGTTGCAAAATATTTTCAGTACATTGCCTATTATTACATTGATGATATCTAGCACAAAACACTACCATATCACCTTTAGTAGAGGCCTAATATGTACAGAGAATGTCCCATGATTTTATTAAATGAAAAACTGATAAATATTAAGTTCCAAATTATTTTTTGATTTCAAGGTATGTGGTAATGGACACAAAGTTGCCCATCTTCATATGTTAGTGCTTTTACTTTTTTGCTTTTTTTTGTTGTTGTTGTGAATGGTTCCAAGACCCAGGATTGTTGCTTTAATTTTTGATGAAGAAATTCATGGTGTGGTATTGTTGGGTCAGAGACAATACATGAGCGTTTATAATTAGAAAAAGTATGTTGACTATAAAAATCATAAACTTCTTCAACAGATAGTACTTATGTATTTTCTGCAGCCATTTCTTTTCTTTTCTTTTTTTTTTTTTTAAGATTTTATTTATTTATTTATTTACAGAGCGAGATCACAAGTAGGCAGAGAGGCAGGCAGAGAGAGAGAGAGAGAGAGAGGGAAGCAGGCTCCCTGCTAAGCAGAGAGCCTGATGCAGGCCTTAATCCCAGGACCCTGGAATTATGGCCTGAGCCGAAAGTGGAGGCTTTAACCCACTGAGCTACCCAGGCGCCCCTCTGTATCCATTTCTATCTTTAAAATGAATGCATGTAATATAAGGGAATCCATTTACTATGATTTGAGCAAGGAAAGATTCTCACTTTTTTCATTTCTGTTCATGGAGGAAAAATATTATACATAAGTCTTGACAGATTTCAAGTCTCTCAACACATTTTATCATTTCAAAGATATTACAGAGTACATCACAGATGTCTGTCAAGTCTTACAACAACAGTGTAGAAAACTAGAAACATCTATATCTAGGTGTGTGTGAGAAGTGTGTTTGTGTTTTAAGCTCCAGCAATAGGTCATTTGAATCCAGCCAATTCTAAAGTTTGGTCTGTTTTTTAGTTCAAATATATGTATCTGCATTATAGTAAATCTTTTATTTTGTTGGTTTTTTTTTTCTTTAGTTTCTTTTTAATGTAACCATTTTAATTTATCCTGAAAGGAGTGTTGTATTTAAGCTAAACTACAGAATATTGGTACATATGAAGAAAAACAGAATTGGCAAAACTTTTCACTACCCTTCTCAGAAGATTATCTTGATTTGCATTGTCCAAGAGGGGAGAAACAAAGAAGCTTGCTGGGGGATTGCATCATGTTGTACCCGAATTAGACATTAACATGCTACAATGTCAAGGATGAAGCAACATGTTTATAACATATATTTTTTTAAAGATTTTATTTATTTACTTATTTGTCAGAGAGAGAGAAAGTATGCTCAAGCAGGCAGAGTGGCAGGCAGAGGAGGAGAAAGAAGCAGGCTCCCTGTTGAGCACGGAGCCCGATGAGGGACTTGATCCCAGCACGCTGGGATCATGACCTGAGCCGAAGGCAGCGGCTTAACTGGCTGAGCCACCCAGGCATCCCTATAACATATTTTTGAAAAGCTGCTTAAAACTGAAAGATTGCAAGAACATAGATAGACATAGCGTAGATATTTCACAACAGTATTTTAAGGCATGTTTTTTCTTTGGTTAATTGGGATGGAGAACCTATTAATAGGCATTTCTCTATGATTTACTTTTGTCTTTATTTCTGCCTGATCAAATCTTCTTTTAAAAACAGACATGAAACAAATAAGCATTCTGACCTTTACCTAAATAAGCAATAAGAAACGCACATCTTAATCAATGCACTGCCATGTTGATGAGTCTGAGGGTAGAAATATTGGGTGTTTTGGTCATTGCACTCATAGCAGCAGTACAACCCACTTTGTTCCTTCTGTTGTATACTGCAGAATCTGACTGCATAAACCAAGAAGTCAGTGATCTTTAATGCCATTTCTTTCTTTTCTTTTTTTTTTTTTTAAGATTTTATTTATTTATTTGGCAGAGAGAGAGACAGCCCGAGAGGGAACACAGGCAGGGGGCATGGGAGCGGGAGAGGGAGAAGCAGACTCTCTGTTGAGCAGGGAGCCAGATGCGGGCTGGATCTCAGGAGTCTGGGATCCATGACCTGAGCTAGAGGCAACTGCTTAACAACTGAGCCACCCAGGTGCCCCTTTAATCCCATTTCTAAAACTCCTCTCCATGATTTTTCACACTCAGGTTCTCTCATAATTGAAATGTAGTGAAAAACAACCAGGGTGTTAGTACGCTCTATCCACTAACAAAACTTAATCTTGCTAGAACTTGTAAAAATAATGTTGCATACAAATTGGTGGATACCCAGTGGAATCAGTGAGAATAATCTGTCAGACTCACCAAGTCCAAGTACAGATTTGAAGATGGTCAAAAAAATTTTTTAAAAAATTTATTAATTTATTTAACAGAGCATGAGCCAGGGGGAGAGGCAGTGAGAGAGAGAGAGAGAAGCAGACTCCCCCTTGAGCAGGGAGCGGGATGCCAGGCTCATCCAGGAACCCTGTGATCATGACCTGAGCCAAAGGCAGATGCTTAACCGACTGAGCCACCCAGGCACCCCAAAGACTGTCAAATTTTAAATATTGTGAAGATATAAAAAGATTTAAAAATTTTTCCTCTATAGTAATATATGAACATTTTAGAAAAGTATAATTACACATGTGGGGTTTATTTAAGATAACCTCACTGGAGAACAATGCACTTTTAAAAGGCTTCATTCTGAAAAGACAGCATTCATATTTTTTTAACTACTAGCCTCCAAAACAAATTGTGACAGATCATTGTTCATCCAAATTAATCTCTCATATTGAAGTTGGTTTTTCTTGGGGAAACTGCCTTCAACGAATTTGTGCTTTTCTGCAGTGGATCAAGCCAAAAAGCAAGAGGGCTAACATTCTTATGACACATCCATATTTACTAGCATTTTCAAATGATTACAGTCTTTTAATAACCTGAGAATTTCCATTGATAAAAGTTGGTCAAGACATGGCTGATGCTCCTGTAGAAGATAAATCTGAATTTCATTTTTTATATCATCTCCGTCTTAGAGAATAACCTAGGATTGCAAAGCCAAGCAAAGCATGAAAGAATAGTATTTTATAAGTAGTACTATTTTATAAGTAGTATTTTATAAGTAAGTATAAGAGTATATTTTAAGGGGCGCCTGGGTGACTCAGTGGGTTAAAGCCTCTGCCTTTGGCTAAGGTCATGATCTCAGGGTTCTGGGATCAAGCCCCACATCGGGCTCTCTGCTCAGCAGGGAGCCTGCTTCTCCCCCTCTCTCTCTGCCTGCCTCTCTACCTACTTGTGATCTCTGTCTGTCAAATAAATAAAAAAAAAATCTTTAAAAAAAGAATAAAAAAATAAAACTAAAGTATCAAGAGCATAAAAATTTCTGCAAGTCAAATGATTAGTTTCATATTTGGCTTTATAGGCATTTATAAAATATTTGTTGAACAACAAAATAAATCAATACAATTTAGTTTAGAAAGCTGCCCCCAACACAAAGTAATTGGCATTTTACACATGTTCATTAGAGTATTTTTGTAGGTGTGGTGGGGATGAGTTATGGATGAAATTACCCTCCCCTGCTTCTTACTGCTAAACCATACTCTCTTCTCTCTGAGGTTTTGATAAGGTGGGAATTAGAAGTGATGCATATTAAAGCTTGAGATATATCTAGTAAGCAGTTTAAGACACTCAACCAAGCACAGTCCATTTACCCAGGACAGAAGAACATGACATTACTCTTCTTCATTCAACTACAATGAATTTGGACTTTTAGAAAATTCATCATACAAGATACAGATTTTTTTTAATTTTAATAATAATAAACTATTAGTGGTTCTCTTTTCTCCATACCTTTTTCAATCTCATTTTTTATAAAGAACACTGTTCTGGAGAAAGCAAAATTTCAGTTGATTGAAAGCATTTCTACCTGTATGCAGGTTTGAGATAATGGTCTTGTAACATTTCACTGGAGCTTTTTGAAGTCACTATTTCAGCACAAAAATTAAATCTGACACTAAAATGATCTGACGCTAAACAGTTCATTGAATAAATGGTGGAAAGTTGGCATCTTGTTTATTATTAAAAAAAAAAAAAAAAACTAACTTGTTCAAGCCAAAAACTTAAATGTTTCAATTTCCCCTTAATAAATAAAAAGGAAAATGAAATACCATGGCAGTAGAGTGTTATGAAAGCAAAGAATTGAGTTGATATCAAAATGTTTGAAGATAAAATTAATGTTTTTTTGTACAGTTAGATAAAATTTTACTGAGAGCTCTCAGGCAGCTTTTGATCACTTTCAAAATGAATCAAAATGCTCTAAACAGCATCTTCAAAGTATGCTGATCACTAAACCTTCCCCTTCCCTTTGTTTGTTTTAGAAGTTTGGGCTACCACTTATGTCTAAATCATATATTTTAAGAAGTGAATGTGAACTTTGAATCCTAGCTAGTTTCAGTCCCACCTCTACGATTTACTAGCTATGTGACTTAGGGTAAATTACTTAACCTCTGTGAGTGGTTTCTTGGTATTTAAAACAGGAAAATCACAGAGTTTTTGTGAAGATTAGAGAACATAAAAGAGAATTTAGTGCAGTATCTGAAACATTGTAAAGATTAATAAATGTTTCCAATTTTTGTCCTTTTTATTCTCCTGGGAAACTTACAACCAGACCTCATTACCACAAGTTTTCCCAAATGTTTATGAACTCTTTTTTCCTGCTTCTCCCATGTTAGTTAAACTAAGCTTTGAAATGACCCGGAGCCTCATGGGAAGATGTCTCTGTGCAGGTAATGCCACTGGTGGGAGAGGTTGAAGCCAACACAAAGCAAAATTGCAGGAGCTCTAATCTGGCAGTAGCTGGGGGAATGAGACTTAGTTTCTATTTTTAACTCTGTAAGTAGTTGATTGGATGAGCTGGCAAAAGTCAGTTGGCTATTAATTCTGCATCTTATTTTTTTTTTTTTAATTTCCCCATATGTCTAATCACTCTTGTCACTAACCCATTACAGAAATGCTATTAAGGTTGTGAGTAAGTGTGTTGATATCAGAAGCAAGTGACAGATAAAATGGGGAGGCTTCCTTACTTAAAAGCAACAGTTGACTTTTGGTGGGGGGGAAGGTAATACAGTGTGAAGGTTCCTGGGAGAGAACAACTTTAACTTATAAAGAATTTTTAACATTCACTTCCACTAACAAAAATCTTTGAAGAGTCACTAATTATCTGCCTTATACTCAAATATATATACTTGGTATATTATTTATATATATATATATGTATATAAATGTTATATAAATACATATATTTATGTATAACAATTGAAGAAGTTTCTCATTATATCATTAAATTGTTCAAAAGGAAAATTATTATTATTGTTATTATTTTTAAAATATTTTATTTATTTATTTGACACAAAGAGAGAGACAGCGAAAGAGGGAATACAAGCAGGGAGAGTGGGAGAGGAAGAAGCAGGCTTCCTACCAAGCAGGGAACCTGATGCAGGGCTTGATCCCAGGACCCTGGCATCATGATCTGAGCTGAAGGCAGGCACCTAATGACTGAGCCACCCAGGTGCCCCCAAAAACGAAAATTAACTTGTAACTCCATTGTATATCATATGCCAAGGACTCTTTGGTATGTAATATCTATTTTACTGGAGCTCCAAGAATTTAGAGAGAACATACAAGTATTTTAATATTCAGAGTCTTGTTCATTCCTAGGCGCTATTGATTAGAGTTGATCAATAGCAACACCTTTAAACTGAAATAAAAACATCAAGCCTCAATTAATGTGAAAACTTGAGTGGAAACACCTATGAATCACCTATAAAAACTGTATTATTAATACACAAATGGGCTTTAGTATGATGAATCTGGGGGCTTAAAAAGCACACAGTTTTACATTTCTTAAAAAGATTTATTTATTTGTTTGAGAGAGAAAGAGTGCATGCATGTGGGGAGGGTTGGTTAGAGATTGAGGGAGTGGGAGAGAAAGTATCCTCATGCAGACTCCCTGCTAAACAAGGAGCCTGATGCAGGCCTTGATCCCAGGCCCCAACCAAGATCATGACCTGAGTTGAAACTAAGAGTCAAATGCTTAACCAACTAAGTCATCCAGGTACTCCACAGGGTTAGGAATTTTAATTCAGTATGTAAATATGCTAACTTATGTTAAAATTTCTGTAACTTTAGGGTCAAATTAATTTGAAAGTTATTGGTGTTATTTTTCTGGTTTCTAATAACTGCTGTCTCAAATAAATGCATTACCAAGACAAAAATATCCCTGGTTTAAAGTTTCTGCCCAATTAATCACATACTGGGATGTCTCTTGGATATCAGTAAAATGATATATTTTACAGCAAGCCTATAAAATGACTTTCCACTTGCCAGGCAACCTTCAACAATAAAATATACCTGATATTCCAATTTTGAAAAATCATTATACCACATAAATGTTATCTTAATAAATAGCAGGTGACTATTAAGGTTTAATCATTCTCCAAATACCTTTTACCAGTTATTAATAGAATACTGAGTAAGCAGCAGTTCTGTAGGTTTTATTCAGATTTTTATTTAGACTCAAGTGTAATCTGTATTTCCTTTTCTTTTTTCAAGATTTTATCTATTTATTTGAGAGAGAGAGTGAGCGACAGAAAGAGAGAGAGAGACCTTGAGCTGGGGAAGGGAAGAGAAGCAGGTTCCTGCTGAGCAGAGAGCCTGACATGGGATTCGATCCCAGCACCCTGGGATCATGACCTGAATCGCAGGGAGACACTTACCCAACTGAGCCACCCGGCGCCCTGTTATCTGTATTTCTATAGTGCTTTTATATCTACCATCTCACTTAAGGAGAAGGAAGCTTTCTAGGGCTTTTATGTTGGCTTCTAAGTGGAGCATTCTTTAACATTTTTCATTTAAAAATACTATATAAAAATTTATATGGTCTCATTAGATATAAATATTAGAAAATCTATGGAACATTTAAACACTCAAACACACAAAAACAGGGATATACTTGAAAACATGAATTTTTAATGTGTTTATTTAGGTTATCTATGTTGAACTTTATTTCATTAATAGCTCACACAATAACCTTCTCTGTTAATTATTTTAAGATCCGGAAAGTAGGAAACAATATAGAAACTAACTAAAATTTCCTTTTTGAAAAATGTTAAGAAAGAGTTAATGTTAATGTTAAGAAATGATAAGAAAAGAGAAGAATATTAAATAGTAAATGAAGCATATTGGTTTTGAATATCACATACATAGAGGAAAAAGACCCAAAGAAAGTTAAAAAATCAATTATCAATAATTAACTTAAGAAACAGAAAGCCAGGGTGACCTTTACTTCCTCTCAATACCAATCTCATCTGCTATTTCCAAACTCATTACAAAGTATATGTATTATTCAACTGTTTAAGAAGAATATATGCTGGTTTGGATGTGTTTTGTAACATATAAACCTTGCCGAGTGTTGCTAAAACGTTTGATTTTTATATAGATTTCTGGAAGTTCACATTAGAGGAAAAGAAGTTTTCCCTCAACCTGAAATAACAGTAATAAATTAAAATTTCTTTTGAAGTACTGTATACTTTCAAAGCATTTTTATATACATTCTCTTACTGGATTATCCTAACTCTCTACAGCTGGTAGAGCAATGGTTATCTTCATTTTGCAGAGAGGAAAACTGAAGTTCATGAAGTTTAGCAGTTTGCCCACTTCAGCAGTACACAGAGTTATTAAATAGCAGGCCAAGAATTCAGGCTTGCTTCATGCCCTGGTCAGTCTAGTGCTTTCCTAGATGCTGCAGAAATTGGACATGTATAATGGTAAGCACGAAAATGGAAATATGCTTAGATCTGTTCCTACTTATATATTTGCCTGTAGACCTCACTGGAGTCTGCACCAGGACAATCTACGTGTATTACTTTCATCAACTCAAAGAGGTGGTCATATTAAATAAGCTTCTAGGAGCTAGAAAAGTCAAGAAAACATTCTTCCGCAGAGCCTCCAGAAGGAACAAAGCCCTGCCCACACCTTCACTTTGAGGGAAAGTCCCCTAAGACCTGTTGGAGTCAGAACAAGTAGATCTGAAAAGTGAAAGAATTGTATTGGTGTAAGCCACTAAGTTTGTGGTAATTTGTTAAAGCAGCAATAGAAAAGTTGTATAGGTCTCATGCAGAACTTTTCTTCATTTTTTTAAACCTTATTTCCGAAAATTTTTTGAATTTTTATTGTTCTGTTGTCCTTTGTAATAACAGTAGACTTCATCCCCTGTAGGCTATGATTTTCAGAGACTGGCTAATTGATTCAGTAATGGGCTGAGGAAAACCACGAAAGATCATAGAAAATCTGAGCCTTTGCCTGGGCCTGGTGACAGATGGTTCTGAAGCGCCTTTGGTGTAATGAATATTCAACCTAATACGAAAGTCCAAATTCATGTCAATTTAAGAACATTACGTTACTCAGGCTTGGGAATGAACACTGTCCGGTAAGAACAACCTCAGAGTAGAAAAAAGGACTTAAAGCAGGTTATTTGTGAATTTGCCAATTGTGTTTCATTTAAACGGTATCATATAGTTAACAGTGGTATATAAGATCATTTTAATGGAAATAATTTTGTGAAATAAAGGTCATTTGGTAATAAAAAAAATAAATAAGCTTCTAGGTTTAATTAAAAAACAAAATAAAACCAAACTATACTGTTTTTTTTCACCATATTCCAGTTTGTATTTTGTCATTATCAGCTTCTTTTCTAGAGAACCATGCCTTCAACTTAAAGGGTTGCATTGCTTAATAAACATGGATGATGCTGACGGCTTATCTGAGTTAAGTAATGTATGAATCTAGTTTCATGAGATTACATCATTTTATTTATACACATACTTGCACACATATTAGCAAAAAATAATTTTTGCTTCAAACTAGAACATTATTTGTATAATTTGCAACCTAATTGGAGCACTTGGCCATATAATCTATCATTTTAAAAGTTAATTAAAATTCACAGAAAATTCTCTTCTGTAACTACATTGGACAATTTTATTGCATTTCTACTAGGTTTCTATTAAGTATGAAATTATTTTAAACAAGTCATTTATAAGATCTGCCTCAGTATTTTTCTGCTTCTGAAATATCACCACTATAATCTGCTTTTTAAAATAGTCTGACACCTACCAAGTACTCCTTCACCTCCTACAAGAAAGCAAGAAAAAGAAAGCATTTATGTTTTTAATTTTAGTGAAGGTTCTTGATTTAAGAATTAGTCATTTGCTGTCATTTGAATTTCAACTATTCTGTAAGTACTTGAGGTTCTTTTTGTATAACTTTTCTGTAGTTTTCACATATATCACCATTAATTTCATCTTTCACTTTGTCTTCTTAGAAATAACATTATGTTTTTGAACTGTTTATCAGTAACAGATAATGGCAGGAAATGGTGATTCTGGTTTTTGGTTAAAAAAAAATAAAACGAGAAACTAAAGGAATAGTTACTATAGCATCCCCCCCCCATTTAATTAATCAGCCATTCACATCAGTCAATATTAGATTTTGAGACTACAGATCCAAATACTAAATGTTTTACATATTTGGAAAAGTGAAAAATAATACTTATTTTGCTTACCCTGTGCTAAATGCTGTTCTAAAACCAAATAGATTTCCTCTCACAACAATCCTAAGAGGAAGACACTGTTATTACCTATTTTATAGATAAGCAAATAAATACAGAAAATGATTAAGTTATCCATGGTCACACAGCTAGTAAGGTACAGCTATAGTATTTAAAACCAGTTTAAAATATCTAAAATCTGTTATTGTGAGAATCCATATTCCCAACCCTTGTAATGAATGTAAGGGTTTTGATCCCACCATTTGTTATATGCCCACTTACTTGCTTGTGGAAAGAAAGAGAGGGGAGGAAGTAAAGAAGGAAGAGCTGAAGGCAGGAGAGAAGTCAAAATTCTGCCAGTTCGTTGATAACTGCTACATAATGATGTTCAGTTTAGGTTCTTGTAGCATTTTCAATGCAATAAATAATTTAAAATTTTCTTAAGTGAAGTCTTCGATAATATTATCAGATGGAGACAGCCAGTGACTTTCTATTTACTAATAATCCTAATTGAAGTGTTAAGGCAGTCTCCTATTTGGAACAAAACTAATTCTGGTAATTTTCACAGCAATCCATATATCTTAAAATTATTATCAGGGTTTTCTTCACCCTCAGCACTCGGCTTACTTAATTTTAATTTTTCAAAAGCCCATAAATTTTAGTAAGATTTTAGGTTAGGCTTAAATCATAGGAAAATTAAAGGAAGTTTAGAATCTGTAACAAAAGGAAATCACGCTCTTCCCATCCCATGCTCACGTCTGTTCATTTCTACCAGAATTGTTCCATCAAGAAAGGAGGAATTATTCTGATTGGTCAGATTTAATGGACCACTCATTGAACAATATTTTACTGTTACTGCATGTTTAAAGGTACACAGCAATGGTTCTCACATTCTTACTTGCCGATAAATTGATCCTGTGAGAGCAGATGTGAGGAGTGAGGATCCTTGAAACCTCCCTCCACTACCCTGCATGTCTTGCAAGGGGAAGGGGGTGTGTGTCTTAATCCAGCAGACAATGGGCCCTTCTGTCTTTTATAGGCTGTTTCCATGCCTATGAGTCAAGCTCTATTTGAGCCTGGAAAAATCTTACATACTCTCTTGTCAACTTCTTCCTTCAGTATGTACTCAGAAAATGGTAAAATAGCTCAAGTAAGTCTTTACCATAGCTCTGAATTCAGGGTTTTCAGGAAGTAATCCCAAATCTCAGATGTGCTCTGTATCATAATAGATAATTTTGTATTTATAGTTAATATTTACTCTGGATTATTCAGATGTGCGATAAGAAACTATTTCTGTCTTCAAGTGCTGAAAGGCAGGATAACTATGGATTTTCATCAAAGTAATGTAGAAACTGTATTTGTTTCTTATGTACTAGCCACTATCCTAGAGACTGGTGATAGAGCGCTAAACAGAGTGGTTAGAAACCACACTGATTTCCAACAACATTGTTAAGAAAGGATGAAATTCAGGGGCTCCTGAGTGGCTCAGTCATTAAATGTCTGCCTTCAGCTCAGATCATGATCCCAGGGGCCTGAGATCTAGCCCTACATTGGGCTCCCTGCTCAGTGGGAAACTGGCTTCTTCCTCTCCTACTCCCTCTGCTTGTGTTCCCTCTCTTGTTATCTCTCTCGCTGTCAACTAAATACATAAAATCTTAAAAAAGGATAAAATTCAAACAGGAAAGGGGTACAGAAGTCATACGCAAAAAACAAATCTCAGCTTTAATATGCATGGTTGGCATTTTGGGGCTAGAACAAATCTAACACAGGAAGTTTAGGATTAATGATATATAGTCAGTCTAGTTGAACTCTGTTTTATTTAAAACAAGCAATTTTTTCAAACAAAGTCAATAAATCATTAGCAGTAATTATGTAAACTCAAGTCTGTTTTTTTATTATTATTATTATTTTATTTTTATTTTTAAGCGATCTTCCTACCGAACGTGTGGCCTGAACTGAACTACTATCTGGAGATCAGGAGTCACATGTTCCCTGACAGAGCTGGCCAGGTGCCCCTATAGTCCCTTATTTTTAAAAAATAGGGTGCCTTGGCTTATAATCTGTGGTCATTTTAATATTTTGAGAAACCAATCTTCAGCATTTTGAAAATTAGGTTTTTTTCACAATAAAAATTCTAATATTTGTGCATCAGTTGTATTTCACACCTCCATAATGGGGTGACACTTTACAATTTTTTTTTCACCATTAAAAATTAAAATGTTTATTTGGGTTTTTTTTTTTTTTTTTGGCACAACGGCTAAAGAACTGTTAAATACTTAAATGCCTGATTCAAGGTCTTAAGATAGAAGAGTTTAATAAAAAAAAATAAATAAGTATATTGTATGAATGTTCTGAGTATGAACAATAAATAGCAGGGGCTAGAAATTATTACCAGAAAAAATAGAAACCAGATACTTTCACGGGACAAAGAATCTGAATGTACATGGAATATTAAGAAAAAGGAATTGGTTTAATCAAAATGGTTAATTTCAAATCTTTCCATTTTAAGTCATGTGGGTCCAATTTATAATTGTTTTCACACAAAAATATGTTTCCCAGTTTGCGGTCTGTGTGACTTTGGCACTGGGCATCTGAGAAACAGAGAAAAAAACTCTTTTGTCATTCTTTCATACTTTACTAGCTTTCTCCTCTGTACATGAATACATGTTAACAACATCTACCATTAAAATCTGTGCCACAGAGAGGATTAATCACACCTATAGGTGACTGTACTCTCAAGGCAATATCCGCAAGAATCATGTATGGAAAGGTATACAAATACAGATGGACAGACCTGAGAAACAGAGCACAACACAACACAACAACAAAAGAAAACCAGACTGCGTAAGTGCCAAGGAGTTTGTGCAGGGCTCGAAACAAAACAGAAATCCACCTGGGTCAGAGAGGTATGGGGTTAATTTCTCTTGCTGAGGCTCAGGTTTCCCCTGGATGGGTCTTTAACTTTCAAGTTCAAGTGGAGGAGCATCTTTCTTCTTTGTTAACCAAACATGCCCAGGTAGAGCTGTCTTTCCTTCTGATGGTAGCTACCAGTATATTGCCTGTTGATTCTAGGCTTCCAAGGTTTATCATAAGAAATGGTAGGTGAGAGGAATCTTCATCATGAAAACACACCCAAATTTGAAGTCTGAAACTTTTTTTGATTGGTTAGTGATGTAGGAAAAGACATTAGGTTTCTAAGCCAATGGCCGAGGAGGAATTCTTGAGACATCTTTGACATCTTTGATGCAAAAGGTGTGGGTTTTTTTTGTTTTTGTTTTTGTTTTTGTTTTTTTTTAATAGCATGGGGACGTGACCCGTGGACAGGAAGAGTTGCTCTGGGGTCATAAGGAGTGGCTCATTATATATTTTTAAGTTGGGAGGGGTTAGGGACAGTGTTAAGTCTCCTAAGTATTTTGGAAACAAGGTTTCCAGGATCCTGAGGGGACAGCTATTGTCAGGAAAGGTCATTTATTACTGTTTAGTAAAAACTCAGTCATGAGATCCTTCAGGTGTATATCAGTGGGCCATATGCTTGGGGGATGATTGCCAACATGTATCTTGGGGGGATAGAGATAAAGGAAGTTTCCAAAAGAATTTTTATATGTTAAAGTAGGATTATAGGATCTTGGGAGTCTGTGGGTCGGGCTAGGATTGCCTTTTGCCCTTAGCAAAGTGTCAACATCTAACATCAAGGCAACTGAGTCCCTACAAGAATGGCACTCTGCCTGTTATGAGGACTTGTCAATGGGCTGTAGGTAGTAAGGAAACTTAATAATTTTTCTTCTGCCTTTGTTTCTCCCACATCATTTAGTAGATGTTGGTATTACAGAATCATATGTAGTAACAGGGCATGGTCAAGTTTGTATGAGCATTCATCTCATACTAGGTTTTGAGAATTTAATAGTTTTTAAACTACTTTTTCTCCTGACAGGTGGCTTCCGACTCTAAAAGTATCTTGACTTATTTATGCACCATACATTCAAAGAATAGTTACTACTCACATATACTGTTCCAGATACTGTACTGGTCACTGGGGAGTCAAGGATGACTAAAACAGTTGTGACTGTCAAGAATTCTCCAATGTATTGAGCCTTTGCTTCTTATTCTTCAAGTGGCATCAATTCTAAGCAACCAAAAGTAAGAGGGATTTGAGTAGCATTTATACCATTATTAAATGTAGATTGGGCCAGATGATTTTTCAAAAAACAGGCTTAATTAAAGAAAGTACAAGAATGTTCTTTAAGCTTTCTCTTCGATGAGCAGTTATCTATCCTTGGGATGTAATAATAGAACTCAGTGAGCAATCCATCAACTACAGCCCCGTGGTATCCAAAATGAACAATGTTTTCTTTAGCCATTGACTTCCTAGAGACACCCAAGGCATTTTAACTTTACTTGCCAAGAAATCACCAGTAAACAGCAATGATGGTAGACATTGACTATTTACTGCCATGGGGTTGAGAAAATTAGTGAGTTACATTACACTACTTGTCAAGCATTTTGACATCTTGGAACAGAAAGTGCTGTTTAAATATAAAGAGCATTTTCTGTTGAATTGCTCATCCATGTGAGGAAATGACCTATCAAGTAATAGAGCAGAGTATAGGAGAACTGTCACAAAGCAAGATTGATTTCTGCTAAAGAGACCTTAAAGTAACTACGAGTTTCAATTTGTGGTTGTTTATAATCATTTGTAAATTATCACGGTAAAAGCCCCATATAAAAAGCTATTTGGATTCATTTTCCGGCACAATTTCCTGGGCATTCCCACCTCCACCCACCCTCACCCCCACCTTTTCTTTCTGGCTCTGTCTTTGTCAGACCAGGAGAGAATAGGTCTCAGGCTTTAATGTGAATCAGGAGATCAGAAAGCTTGTCAAAACAATGATTATGAGGGCCTCACCTGGTAATTGCATTTCTAGGAAATCCTAGGAAATACTTTTTGGTGGTATACATTTGATGACCATTGCTCAAGTTAAAAGGGTTTGGAGATTGGGGAAGAAGAATGAGAAACTTCTGAAACCAGACTCTGTCTTGTTTATGGAGCTGTCCAAGTTGTTGGGAAGATAATTGCTCCTGCCCTGGGGAGCCAATTGAAAGTAAATGGCCATCCTCTGAGTGGGTGATTGGCCTAGGGCAGCCTTTGCAGCACTCCTGCTTTTCCCATTCTTAAACCAAGATTTACAGTTTAATAAGCCATTTAGCCTCTCTGCTCCAGTTTTTCTCAGATTCAAAGTAGTAAGGGTAACTTCTCTTCTCTGTTATTAAAAAAAATAACACAAAGCAAACCAAAACACATATATCCTGATGGTACTTTCCCTGCATTGACAACTCTTTGGATTTATTCATCTATTACTCTGATGTAGTTTAAAAAAAAAAAAAAAAAGCTATAAAAATTTAGCAAAATCTCTCCATGAAGATTTTATTTGGGCTTCTAAGTTTAAGTATTTAGTTAAAAATAAAAAATACCTGTTCTCTACTGCCTGGGGCTAGAATTTCCTTTTATCTCCCTAAGAGGGAAGAACTAGGCAGGTACAAGTACTTAAAGAGACTTTCTAAAAAGCCCTATCTAGGGGCGCCTGGGTGGCTCAGTGGGTTAAAACCTCTGCCTTCAACTCAGGTCATGATCCCAGCACCCTGGGATCTAGTCCGGCATCGGGCTCTCTGCTCAGCAGGTTACCTGCTTCCTCCTCTCTCTGCCTGCCTCTCTGCTTACTTCTGATCTCTGTCTGTCAAATAAATAAAATCTTTAAAAAAATAAAAAGCCCTATCTATCCACTCCACCACCACTGGCTCTCCACTTTATCCGCCATTCTTTTTAAGGTTTCCATACCAGGAACACCAACCTCCTTGCTGTGCTTTCAAAACACAGCATTCTCCCATCCAAAGGCCCTTGCATTAACAATTTTATCTGCCGGAAACGTTCTGGAAAATTTAAATGCATACAACTAAAATTTTATAATAGAGGGTATAATAATGGGATAAAACTACCTTCAAATCTCTGCTCAAATGCCACCTCATAAGTGAAGGCTTGATCATCCTATAAAAAAATATATTTTGCACGTGAACATACAAGTGCAATATTTACCCTTGCATACATTGACACAATCATGCTCTTATCCCATCCCTGATATATTTTTCTCCATCCATTTATTTCCATCCAACAGACAGCATATTTTAATACTGGTTTATTTATTTTTTCCTTCACAGCTAGAATGCAAATTCCATGATGGTACGGTCGTGGTTTTTCATTGCAGAACCCACAACAATCACTTGCATATAAAGGCCACTCAGTAAATATTTCCAGGAAGGAAGGAAGGAGGAAAAAAAAAAAAGATGTTTTTTTGTGTAAGTTTTATTTATTTGAGTGATTTCTACACCCAATGTAGGGCTCAAACTCACAACCCTGAGATCAAGAGTTGGATGCTCTACCAACTGAGCCAGCCAGGTGCCCTGAAAGGTGATATATACTTATAATAGTTTATTCACTGCAATTTTTGGCATCCCTTGTGCTACTTACTCAAATGTCTCTTATACTTCGGTTTTACTTAACTACTGACAGTTCTTTAGAAGCACCATTGCTCATTATGCATGCTATTGCGTCTGCCTTGAATTTTCATTTTTGAACATATTAAAATTATTTTTCTTTAAAAAATGAATCAGATGTCCTGTTCTCCAAAAGTATTTCATGATAAACTTGTTCTTTCTCTGTGTCCCCCTTCTAATCCTCACCCTTATCCTGGCACTTAACCTACTCATTATATTGTCTAATTGAAAGTCATGCCAGCTTTATTGTGAACCACTTGAAAACAGGGTCTGTTCACTATTTCTAGCCTCAAAAGCACAATGCTTGAATGCCTGGCACAGGGCAACTACTCATAAATGTTGAATAAATGAACAATATCTGCCCCCCCCATCGTGTTAAGATATTCCTCGATGCTCTACACTTCTAAAATTGCCCTGGGATATGAGAGTAATAAGGAATGTTCCTAAAAATCAAGAGAATAGAGACTTATGACCATAACCAGTCTGAAGATCGACTAAGTCAAAGTCTCAAAACTAGAGTAGTTGCCAAACAAGGACAAGGAGAGAGGCATCCAAACTTATTTAGGTAGAGGTAGCAAGATTCTGGTGTCCACACTGCCATGAAGAAAACCATGGCCATATGAAGCTTCTAATACTAATGAAAGTGTATCTCTCATGTATGTGGTATTAGATCATGATACAACTCTTCAGAAAACCTGTTTTTGTACTTTACCTCCTCAGGCATCACTTGGTGTGTAGTGCACAATACATTAATTTTACTATGTAATTGGTTTGGAATCTATTCCCCTAGAGGGAGAAAGATTCTGTCTTAGTCTGATTTTACTGCTTCAACAAAATACCACCAACTGGGTAGTTTCTAAACAACAGCATATTCACTGTTCTGGAGGCTGGGAAGTCCAGGATCAAGGTGCCAGTCAGCATGATCACTTTCTGTTAAGGGTCCTCTTTGGAGTTCTTACACTGGCAATGTCTCCCTCTGTCCTCATATGTTAGAAGGGGCAAAGAATGTCTTGGGAGCCTCTCTTATAAGGCACTAATTTCATTCATCATGGTTCCACTTTCATGATTTAAGCACCTTCCAAAGGCCCCATCTACGAATGCTATCACATTGGACATTAGGATTTCAACCTACAAATTTGGTGGATACATGGACATTCAGACTATAACAGATGCTTAAGGGTCAAAGCTTGTTCTAAAGTTTATAGCCTGGGAGATAGGCAGAATTTGGAGATGTTCAGCTGGTATATAATTTGGTCTTACATGTTTAAAGATGCTAAAGACCCATCCAGCAAATAGACCCTGCACACAATTAAGCAACAACTGTGCTTTGTGAATGAGAGTGTTTGCCTTGGCAGGAAGGTGTTTCTCCTGTATCTATGACTATATCATGCATAATATTAACAAAACACCTAAATATAGGAAATCTGAAGCAAAATTGATAGACCAAAAAAAAAAAAAAAAAAAAAAGTGCAGAGAAATAAGGTGAGTGAATATTGAAGGGCAGAAGTGGTCTATTGGTAGGCTTGGAAATCAACCATGAGTAAGATAAGTTGATTAAACATAGCATAGAAAATTCACAGGAAAAAGTTGGTGAGATCAACTAATAGGCAAAGCAAATAGTTTTTTCAACAGTAACATTTTTGCTATTTCAAAGAGGAAAGGCTGTACATGATAAGAGATAGAGAAAATAACTACAGGAGTTCTTTTCTCAGAAGGCTAGAGCTAAGGCAAAAATGAGAAATCTACCTTAATGTAAGCAAGGAATCACTGTCAGGAAATGACAGTTGTAGAAAACAAGAAAAGGGAGACTCAGAGTCCTGAACCAGGAGATAAGAACTTGCCTGGTTTATTCATTTAAAAAAAAAATTTTTTTTAAAGATTTTATTTATTTATTTGACAGAGAGCACAAGCAGGGAGAATAGCAGATGGAGAGTGAGAAGCATGCTCCCTAATCAGCAGGGAGCCCAATGTGGGGCTTGATCCCAGGACCCTGGGATCATGACTTGAGCCAAAGGCAGAAGTTCAACCAACTGAGCCACCCAGGCACCGCTTGCCTGGTTTATTCATAAATAATTGGACTCAATTTACCTTGGTTCTTATATTTCTTGGGAACTGGTAAATGTATTCTCACTGTAGTACTTGTTGTCTCTCACCTGCATTAAAATGGGCAATATCTAACATTTTGTTGTATATTCCTTGAACCCAGTTATAAAACAGCAGTAAATAAGCTATGGCCTCCAGGCCAAATTCATGATTGAGCTAAGAATGGTAATTAACATTTTCAGATGGTAGTTAAGAAAAGAAAAAGAAAAAAACAAGCAGAGCATTCAACAGAGACCTAGATAGTTTACAAAGACAAAAGTATTTGTTACCTGGAGGGTTTAAATTTTTAGGGGTAGAATTAATATTCACATTTACTTTATATGTGTAAATGAATATGATAAAGAGATAATGAATAACAAATGAATATTGTATATCTATAATGAATGTGAAGATATATATATATATATATATATATATATATATATATATATATATACAATTCAGTATATTGTAAGAGAACAGTTTTGTCTTACACATTATAGGATTTCATATCCTACAAGTGGATTGCTAGATAAAAGAAAGGAAAAGTTTCTAGTTCATTGGGGTTAAGAAGAGAGACTAATCAGCCAAATTCACTTCCTTTTTGCCATTATAACACCACAGAAGAAAATGAAGTTAAAACTGTAAACCTTGGGGTGCCTGGGTGGCTCAGGTCATGATCTCAGGGTCCTGGGATCCAGGCCCAGGCCCCCATCAGGCTCTCACCTCAGAGGGAGCCTGCTCCACCCCTTCCTCACCCCCGCCCCTCTCTGCCTGCCTCTCTGTCTACTTGTGATCTCTCTCTCTCTGTGTCAAATAAGTACATAAAATCTTAAAAAAAAAAAAAAAAAAAAAAAAAAACCCTGTAAACGTGATTGTGGGAGATACATGGAAGAAATGAATTAAAAAGACAATGAAAGGGTATAAGCCACTTTTTTCAGAGCTCTAATGGTAGGAGTAAAGAAATAGTAATTGTAGGTCCCTGTTGGTATCAGTAGGTTGTCTTTCAGTCTGAGGTTTCTCTGCTATCCCTGCTGCTGTCCCTGCCCCAAAAAAGTGTCAGAGAGGATGAGAAGTCTATCTTCCAAGCTCTTATTAAGAGAGATGTTGAACAAATAGACCCACAGACACACATAAATACATATCTACATCTCTTTTGGATGGTAGTATTTAATAGCTTCTTTTGTTTTTGCGTGTAAAACCCTTCAAACAGCTTCCTCTACTCAGATGCCCATAGGGCCAAGCAAATTGGGCCAGGTCACAGGTAAGAGAGAAGGAAGAGGCCTGTGGCAAAGTGGAGAGATTGTGCCCTTCCTAAAAGAATTTAAATTCTATTAAATTAAAAGAAAAGAAATAAAGCATGTGGAAGTTTTCAACCTGTTCTTTTTTATTAACCTCGCCAATTTTTTTCTGGCAACTGAAGCGGAAGGAGGATTCCTTTCAGTTGTTACCTTTCTTGAAAGGGTTCATTCTAACCCAATTCAGCCTAAACTCAACATTCCTGCATTTCCTGTTTGAATTCATCTTCTATCTCCCTTTAACTTTCCAAATTCCTACTGATGGCAAATAGTTACCATTCTTAGTCACCATTGTTTTAAAAAAATATTTATTTATTTATTTGGTAGAGAGACACACAGGAGAGAGGGAACACAAGCAGAGGGAGTGACAGAGGGAGGAGCAGTCTCCCTGCTGAGCAGGGATTCCCAATGTGGGACTCAGCCCAGAATCCTGGGATCATGACCTGAGCCTAAGGCAGATACTTAACCACTGAGACACCCAGACACCTCCTTAGTCACCAGTTATTGAGAATTTAAATACATGCTAATAAATTTTTTCAGTATTCAATTCATAAGTATTGCCCACATTTTACCAATAAAAATAAAGAGACTTAGAGAAGATAAGTAATTTGTCAGAAGTACAGTTAGCAAGTGGGTAAGTCTAGGATTCAGGCACAAAAGGTTCAATCCCATGCTCTTGACCATGAAGTTTAACCCTCCTGAAAAAAGTTAACCCCTATTCAAGGGAAATGAGGGGCAGATGCTGGCTCCCTTTGTAGAACAGCTGCCAGAGGGGAAAGTTCAATGGAAATGTATTCCCACTGAACTTCTCTGTTCAATGAACATGTTCATTCCATTGCATTAAACAGTAACACATCCTTGTTAAACATAATCACTCTTTTTTTTTTTTTTTTTTTAAAGTAAGCTCTATGCCCAACATGGGGCTTGAACCCATGACCCTGAGATTAAAAGTCACATGCTCTACCTACTGAAGCAGCCAGGTACCCCAAACATAATTTCCTTTTGATTCAAACTTTGTAATTACTTCAGAAACTTCAGTGAATAATTTACAAAATATAAAATACTTTTTGTCTTTAACTTTCAGGGCTTTTAAAGAAAAGGATGATACTGCTTTCTTTTAAATGGGTAGATAATTTTGTCATTTTCTCTACGTATTTTAATGTGAACGTCTATTAAAGTATTGCAAATTACCAACTGTATTATACTTTACATATGTAAATATATACACACGGGCACACACACACACACACATACCACTTTCCTCAACATTAACTTAATCTGAAATATAGTTCATATGTTTTCCTGGTTAGTCCAGATTTATTCAAATGATGAATGACAAAGACATGTTTTAACACTAGTTTTTGCTAACTCTAACTTCTATGTTCATCTTGAATAAACTAAGTTTTCTTTATTAATATTTTCTGACCTCTTCAGTCCTATTGAAATTTGGATTTTTCAAATGATTCCCCTACTATTTTCAACAGAAATTTAGCTTTCTCTTTCTCTAGTACAAGAAAGCCAGTCTGCTCCTTACATTTATGCCACTTTCTGATTATTATTCTACCTTCTCTGTCCTCCCCTAATTTGAATTTAATGTTAGGAAGTAATGTTGGCCCTCTCCTGTTCAAGTCACTGCTGTATTCTCAGTAGCAGTGACCACTTGCCTTCCTGAATGAGGTCAACTACAGCTCACTAAGCCCCTTATCATTTTTATAGTTTCATCATCTCTCTTTATCTATGCCATGACCTCATTTTTCACCCATATCTCAAAATTCAAACTTCGGGGACTCCAGTGGAACAATAATCAGGGGTCTAATGAACTTGAGATAACCAGAAGTTCAAATATTGTAAGCATTAGTAATATAAAAGTCCAACACCTATCTGTTCTGCAAGTTAATATGTGACTAATATTAAAATTTGTAGCCTGCTTTTTTCCGAAATGTATTATATCCCTATTATACACCAGGCACTGATTTCCTTGTTTCATTCTTTTCCCAATTAGTGAAAATTTAAAAAAAAATAAAATTTGTTTTCCAATCACTGAATGACAACTTAGGTTTAAAAAAATGCTGTGGTATGTGTTGTTAAAAAACAAAATACAACTGAGCAAATTTGAAGATCTAATTGGCTTTATTCAACAAGCCATGAATCAGGCAGCATCCCAACTAGCAAATACAAGGGAACTCCAAGAGTTGCTGGAAAGGAAAGATTTTTAAAGGCAGAAAGGGGTAGAACAGGGAAATCATTATCAAAAGAAAAGATTATTTCAGGCAAGGTCACATCCTTTGGGGGAAGGCAGGGTGGATTACCTCACTAGTGCTGACTGGGAAATTTCAGACTGACTGGTTAGGATTATATTCTTAGGAGAGGTTGAAACTGCAGTTAGGTTAGGTAGATATTAAGTCTTGGTTTACTGATACATGGCTTAGCCCAAGTGACTCTATTTTGAGTTGTTGTTTCTTTTTCAGCAGTACCAGATACCAAGTTGTCCCTCCTTCCCATTCTTAGTTTTGTGATCCCCACTCATACCATTATCTTTTAAATTCTGTTACTTTTCACCTTGGCCCTTATGACAGTCTCTGTCTACTTACTTATCATTTCTTCCCCATCTGTTAATCTTCTAAAATACAGTAATAACAGTTGTGAGAAATGGTGCATAATTAGGTGGCTGCTTACTTCCCTTAAGGGCACATCAAAGATGCAGAATGTTGGAGAGGGGTCCCTCACCACCTGCTGATTAAAAGGTCTCAGAACCTAGAATTTCTACATTCAGAATGGGAGACCCAGCACAGAAATGGGATGAGAAAGTGCCATTGAAGGGCTTATGAACATTTCATTGACTTTTCAGGAAATGTACACATTTACATGTGCACAGAATTTTCAGTGTGATGTCAATGAGATTCTCAGAATCTCTTGAATACTGTGTCTTGAATACAGGGGAAGGAACTCTTATTCCAGAAATTCAGAAATTTACTTTTGAATAATATAACACAAGTCTTCCAATACAAATCTGAGAGCTTGTATACTTAGACCAAATTGTTTATATCCCTTATAGTAGTGTTTCTGCCAAACTGCCCCATGTGCTTTTGGCTTACATAATAGACAACAGCAAGAATTTCTTTTCTATCTATTTGTAAAGGTCCTCTTTCATCCTTTATACATAGACTATACAAATGTACACAATGTCTTATGTATTATTTCATAGGTTAACAGATGCTTGGAGCCCAGTATTAAGTTCCATGGACTCTACGCTAACAATTATTTATAAAGAATAAACTAATTCTTTGGAAACCAGACTCTATATATTTCTCACATTCCCTGTTTCCCAGTTATTCCCTCTCACCATTTCATAAATTCTTTTGATATTTCTTCTGTATCATTTGTACTAGAGTGAAAAGAACAAGATGTTTTTGTTTTGTCTATACCTTCACAGAAGTGTTACGGTATAGGCCTAGAAGCTTGCGTGTGAGATGCCAGTGATGATCAAACTGAGAGAATCTCTTAATGGATGTAGTTTTCCTCCTTCAGTTACCTGGAGATTGTTTTCCAGTGCTAAAACCAGAACATTCTGAATATAGCTTTAGTTAAGAGAGCCATTTTTAACTTCCATTATAATTTTGTTATTCATTAATCTGTCAATGGACATCTGGGCTTTTTCCATAGTTGGTTATTGTGGACATTGCTGCTGTAAATATTGGGGTGCAGGTACTTGTTTGAATCACTATGTTTGTATCCTTTGGATAAATCCCAAGTAGTGCAATTGCTGGGTTGTAGGGTAGTTCTACTTGTATCTTTTTGAGGAACCTCCATATTGTTTTCCAGAGTGGCTGCACCAGTTTGCATTCCCACCAACAGTGTAAGAGGGTTCCCTTTTCCTGCATCCTTGCCAGCATCTGTTGTTTCCTTAGTTATTATTTTAGGCTATTCTTACTGGTATAAGGTGGTATCTCTTTGTGGTTTTGATTTGTATTTCCTTGATGCCGCGTGATACTGAGCATTTTTTTTCATGTGTCTGTTAGCCATTTGGATGTCTTCTTTGGAGAAATGTCTGTTCATGTCTTCTGCCCATTTGTTGATGGGATTCTTTGTTTTTTGGGTGCTGAGTTTGATAAGTTCCTTATAGATTTTAGGTACTAACCCTTTATCTGATACATCATTTATGAATATCTTCTCCCATCCCATAGGTTGCCTTTTAGTTTTGTTGATTGTTTCCTTTGCTGTGCAAATGCTTTTTATCCTGATGAAGTACCAATAGTTCATGTTGCTTTTGCTTCCTTTGCCTCTGGAGATATGTCTAAGCAAGAAGTTGCTGTGGTTGAGGTCAAAGAGATTGCTGCCTGTGTTCTCTTCTAGGATTTTGATGGATACCTGCCTCACATTTAGGTTTTTCATCCATTTTGAGTTTATCTTTGTGTATGGTATAAGAAAGCTGTCCAGTTTCATTCTCCTGCATGTGGCTGTCCAATTTTCCCAATACTATTTGTTGAAGAAACTGTCTTTTTCCACTGGATATTCGTTCCTGCTTTGTTGAATATTAGTTGACCAAAGAGTTGAAGGGTTCTTTGGGTTCTCTATTCTGTTCCATTGTTCTGTGTGTCTGTCTTTGTGCCAGTACCATTCTGTCCTGATGATTATAATGCTTTGTAATACAGCTTGAAGTCTGAAATTGTGATCCCTCCAGACTTGGTTTTCTTTTTCTTTTTTCCTTTTCTTTTCCTTTTTAAAGATTTTGTTTATTTATTGGGGGGGGGGGGCATGAGCACATGAA
>NC_081559.1:142538330-142601603 GCF_022355385.1 Mustela nigripes
GGGGAGGGGCAGAGGGAGAGGGAGAAGCAGACTCCCATCTGAGCAGGGAGCCCCAAGCGGGGCTTGATCCCAGGATCCTGACATCATGATCTGAGCTGAAGGCAGACATTTAACTGACTGAGCCACCAAGGTTCCCCTTTTGTTTTCTTTTTCAGCATTACTTCGGCTATTCAGGGTCTTTTCTGGTTCCATGCAAATTTTAGAATTGTTTGTTCCAGCTCTTTGAAAAAATGCTGTTGGTATTTTGATAGAGATTGCATTGAATGTGTAGAGTGCTTTGGGTAGCATAGGCATTAACAGTATTTGCTCTCCCAGTCCATGAGCATGGAATATTTTTCCATTTCTTCATGTCATCCTTAATTTCTTTCATGAGTATTCTGTAGTTTTCTGAGTACAGATTCTTTGCTTCTTTGGTTGGATTTATTCCTAGGTATGTTATGGTTTTGGGTACAATTGTAAATGGGATCAATTCCTTGATTTCTCTTTCTGCTACTTCATTCTTACTGTATAGAAATGCAACGAGCTTCTGTACATTGATTTTTATATCCTTCGATTTTGCTAAATTACCTTAGTGGTTCTAGCAATTTTTTGGTGGAGTCTTTCAGGTTTTCTACATGTTGTCTGTGAAGAGTGAAAGTTTGACTTCTTTGCTGATTTGGATGCCTTTTAATTCTTTTTGTTGTCTGATTGCTGAGGCTAGGACTTCAGTATTATATTGAACACAGTGGTGAGAATGGACATCCCTGTCGTGTTCTTGACCTAAGGGGAAAAGCTCTCAGCTGAGAGCTGATATTTGCTTTGGGTCTTTCATAAATGACTTACGATATTGAGGTATGTTCCCTCTATCCCTATATTGTGGAGGGCTTGTTCGCTTGTTTGTTTGTTTGTTTTTTATCAAGAAAGAATCCTGTATTTTGTCGAATGCTTTTTCTGCATCTATTGAGAGAACCATTGTTCTTATTCTTTCTTAATGTGGTGCATCATGTAAATTGATTTGCAGATGTTGAATCACCCCTGCAACCCAGAAATAAATCCCACTTGGTCATAGTGAATAATTCTTTTAAGGTATAGTTGGACCCTATCAGATGATACATTGGTGAGAATTTTTGCATGCATGTTCATTAGGGATATTGCTCTATAATTCTTCTTTTTAGTGGGGTCTTTGTCTGGTTTTGGGACAAGGTAATGTTGGCCTCATAGAATGACGGTGGAAGTTTTCCTCCTATTTATATCTTTTGCCAACAGTTTCAGAAGAATAGGTGTTAATTCTTTTTTAAATGTTTGGTAGAATTCCCCTGAGAAGTCATCCAGCCCTGGATTCTTGTTTATTGGGAGATTTTTGATTACTGATTCAATTTCTTTGCTGATTATAGGTCTGTTCAGGTCTTCTATTTCTTCTCACTGCAGTTTTGGTAGTTTATATGTACAAATGCTTTTTTTAAAATTCAGCATTTAATAATTCTATTGTTTCCCAGTCCTAGTCTCTGGAGGAAACTTTTGGGGCTATCTTTTGGACTCTTAGAAGATGGTACCTAGCAAGCAGAACCAGGTTACTTTGGATAAGAACTAAAGAACATGAATTGTGAGCTAAGCTAGAAATGCTATTGTCATAGCAACCTCCAAAGATTTCAGAGAAAAGGGATGGCTTGGATTTTTTTTTTTTTTTAACGGAGATGACTAACTGACTAAGGTCTTTTTTTTTTTTTTTTTAAGATTTATTTATTTATTTGACAGAGAGAGACACTGTGAGAGAGGGAACACAAGCAGGGGGAGTCGGAGAGGGAGAGGCAAACTTCCCGGTGAGCTGGGAGCCAGATGTGGGGCTTGATCCCAGGATCCTGGGATCATGACCTGAGCCGAAGGTGGACACTCAAAAACTGAGCCACCCAGGCACCCCCACAAGATCCTTTTTGAAATAGTTCTGATATAGTAAGATACAATAAGTTTGAAAATGAGTTTTACTCAAAAATTGTGATAAACTGTCATAACCTTAAGATCAAAAGTGAGAATCCTTAGTTTAGGCTTAGCACATTTTGTGTACTGATTATGTTTTAGTGATATAATGCTGATGTGATGCCAGTCTGTCTTCCCTGAATATAATAATTTATTTTATAATAAAATATTAATAATAATATAGTTCTGTAATGATAATAATGGTTATTCTTAATTTAAAAGCTTCATTCTTTTTGTCGAGAGATTTAAAATATTTTTCTGATTCTTTTTTTTTTTTTAAAGATTCCATTTATTTATTTGACAGACAAAGATCACAAGTAAGCAGAGAGGCAGGCAGAGAGAGGGGGAAGCAGGCTCCCCGCCAAGCAGAGAGCCCGATGTGGGGCTCGATGTGTTTTCAGTGTTCTTCTGTGACACTGTAAATAACCTCCTGGAAACAGAGGCCTATGGAAATACTGTCACCATCAATAGAAATTGTTATAACTTCTTCCTTGGAAAGGGTGTATTCCTTCAGTCTCATTGCTTCACTTGTTAAGCTGAATTGCCATCCTAAGTGACAGATTTTTTCCACGACCAAGCTTCCTGCAAGGAATTATATATTTAATCCCATTCTGTTTGGGTTTAGATCAAGAATACCCCTTAGATTACTTTATGAAAACTATTTTACTGTAGTTTACAAAAGCTGGCCAGCCTACTGGCCATGTGGTGTTTTGACTGTTTCCTGAATAGCTAATGAAACCCATGGCTTTGTATTGCACTAATGTACCAAAACTGCTCATTTTTTGATAATGCTAAAACCATGAGGGCTACTTGACTTCACTTGGAAAATCTGTCTCTCTTATGGCACCATTCCAGTGGTGATAACTTTGGCATCTTGCACAAGTAAGTACCCTAGATATAGGGCCATATAGTTAAGGAGGAAAAGATAGTCAGTAATTACATTAAAGAGGATAATTTTTTTTTCAGTTGAGGTAAACTTATATAAATCTGGGTTTATAATAAATAGCAATATACCCCGAGTATCATATTTCTCATACCACATACAAAATGTTGAATCTAGTTTTCTATGTAATATTAAAAAAAACACATATACACAGTTAAATCACCTATTATCTTAAAATAAGGGAATGTGTGGCAGCATCAGGAAGCATTATTAAGTGAGCCAAAATTAACAAGGTGTGGGGCTGAGTTTGAAACCTGTGCAGTTTAGACCTCATCACTGAAACTGGCACCAGATTGTCTTTAGAACTAATACCTGTTCACTCAGTTCCCAAACCAATTAAATATATACCATAAATATTTTGATTCTTCTAACCCATTTAGTGTGTTTTCTGAAACCACTGGTAAACTAACCTTTTTGACCATCTACTGAGGAGAGAGGTCATGTTATAAATAAATGGAAGTACTGATTCTATTTCCATCTTTCAGTACTTGACCACAAAATTAAACCTCAGATTTTTAAAAGACTTTTATTTATTTATTTATTTATTTATATGACAGAGAGAGAGATCACAAGTAGGTGGGGCGGGGGGGCAGGGAAGCAGGCTCCCTACTGAGCAGAGAGCCCGATGTGGGGCTCAATCCCAGGACCCTGAGATCATGACCTGAACCGAAGGCAGAGGCTTAACCCACTGAGCCACCCAGGTGCCCCTAAACCTCAGATTTCTAAAGAAGTATTTAGTTATTATGACAATGTATGAATGGGATCTGTCCACTCATTCATTCAGCACTTACTTCGTGAGCTGCTACTTGATATAAAATTGCTAGTGAGTTAAAAAAAAATGTTTGAGGAGCTTCCTGTTCAGTTAGTCATGCAGCTCATCATCACTCGTACTGATGTTTTGAATCAGGAAAATAAAAGAGCTAAACCAGTATTCTTAAGTTTTTCACCCAAGTGGCCATCAGTAGCGTAGAAGGGAAGACTTTAGTCACTGAAGAATATGTGACTTCTTTATAGTAAATTAATATGTATCTTAATCATCTACATTTCAATTGAGGAAAAATTAATCTAACAAATCTTTCCATAGAACCCCTACTGCTTTGACTCAGATAAAACTTGCTGCTAATTTGAGGCTTTCTAAAATTAAAGTCATAAGATAAGTTGAGTAATTAATCACCTTGAAATTTAGGAAAGTGACTGACGTGGACTAGCTAAGATGTTGTTTGCACCAATTTGATTTATATAATCTTGCCCTAGTCACTTTTTAAAAAATCAGCCAGAAAATTAAAAAAAAAAATTCTACCTTCAAATATTATTAAACGTCCTGATGAAGTTTTCCAGATTAATCTGAATGGATTTATAAAATTTGATAAAAGGGGAACATCTAAATTTAATTTATTTAACTTACTAAACAGCAACATATTTTGTCCAATTTACTTAACTTCAGAATTTTCATTTAAACCAGGAGAAGCACTTTTATTGGCCTATTTTCTTTTCTAACATTCTAATACTAAATTGTTGTTAAATATTTTCATAAAATTATTAATAAAATGTTTTCATACCCAATCTGGAGGTACCTGGGTCTCTCAGTGGTTAAATGGCAACTCTTGGTTTTAGCTCAGATCATGATCTCCCTGTTGTGGGATGCAGCCCTTTGCTGGGCTTTGCACTCAGCATAGAGTCTGCTTGAGATTCTCCCTCTCCCTCCAGCTGACGCTATCTCTTTCTATCTCAAATAAAAAATTTAAAAAAAAAGAAAAAAGACACAACCTGAGCTTGCTAAGTGGTATAAAATTAATAAAATTACTAAAAACTGTACCTCACTGGAATCTAGTGTGTTACAGGATTTTTTTTGTACACTTAGCTCTTCAATTGATTTGTTTTGGATTCTGGGTAAGTATTTGGTACCTTGGTTAAGTGAGCTTGTGAAGAAATTTTGATCTATACATCCACTTCACATCGAGCTAATGGCTATGTTCACCAGTATTTTGTGGAAAGAATAGGTTACAGAGTGAAGAATGCTGGGTTTCCTTAAGAGCAATGCACTGTAATGCGTACATAAAGACTAAGCAATTACCAGGGAGAAATGGGCCCGTTAACAACGGCCAAATATATGCAACTCTCTTCTTTTGCTGAAAATCTGTCCTAGTTTCCTGCCATTGTGTATTAAAATAATATTGCATTTTCCACTAATGTTACTATTATAATTCATGGGATACGTTTCCTACCAAAGACACTGCATCCACAATATATTATAAAAGCAAAGGTATGATTATAAGATATCATATTCAACTCATTAAAGTAATAGAAGTCCCATGTATTTGAAAAGGATATACTTATGGGTGTTTGTGTGAGTTACATTACTGGCATCTTTTAAAAAAAACTGTCCAGTGAGGGGCTGGCTCACTCAGTTAAGCAACTGACTCTTGGTTTCAGCTTAGGTCATGTCTCAGAGTCATGAGATTGAGCCCTGTGTTGGGCAGGGTCCACTAGGGACTATCTTTCTCACTTCCTCTGCCACTTCCCCCTGCTCACTCTCTTTCTTTTTCAAATAAATAAATAAATCTTTAAAAAAAAAAAAACCAAAAAACTGTCCAAGAAAGTTTGGAGTAATGAATTTTCACATAGCATGAGGAGGTAATCAGAATCATTCTCCCATATTTCTTTAATTCTGAGGTACCATATGTTGTATAATATGCCCTTAAATTAGTAACACTTTTTTTTGGAAATAGAAAAAGCGGTTATAGCAAGTATGCACATTAGGAAAAAAAATTCGGTTTTTATAATGATAAAAT
Organism: Mustela nigripes; assembly: GCF_022355385.1. Lineage (NCBI taxonomy): Eukaryota > Metazoa > Chordata > Mammalia > Carnivora > Mustelidae > Mustela > Mustela nigripes. The sequence goes on from NC_081559.1 coordinate 142,544,019, forward strand.
GTTATCAAAATGCAGTAAATATTTTTATTTACTTTAAAATTAAATTTAAATTTAAGCTTAAATTCTACAGCAATTGTTAGAAGTTTTTATTACATAGTCTTTGTTGAAGATAATTTATAATTTACTATGATTGATTTAGAAATTTCCATCCATTTTAAAATTCAGAACTTTGGTTAAAACCATCAATTATCTGAAATTCTGTCTCAGTGTATGAGAGGTCAGTGCCTCAGTTGATCCTGTAGTGAGTTTCGTGGAGGGTACAGCAGGTAGAGTCCTTGCTGAGTAATTTAGTGATGGTGAATGATGAATTGCTCCCAAGTTTGCTCATGATTCTGATCCTTTGAAATCACTGAAATACCAAAAGAATGAGTATACAGCTACAAGGAAGAGTGAATATTTTAGCTTACTCACAGTCTCTTTGAAGCAAAGGGACATTTTGTGCCTAGGTGTAAAGAAATATATTTCTGGGAAAAAAATTCTCCTTACAGTTAGAGATAGTGAACTCGGGAGCTTCATTTATTGCTAGTGAGAGTTTGGAGCCCTCTGGATATTGATTGACATGATGGGCTTATTTTAATCAGCATTTACAAAGATTGACTTAGACATCAATAAGTAGAATACTAAGTAAAAATCAGCTTTTCCTGCTTGTACAAAACTTAGATACATCCTATCAAGTGGCAGAATTAAATAGGCAAGGGAAAATTTATTCAAGACTACTGCAATAGGGGAGAGATTGGACTCAACTCTGCTGAAAAAAAAAAAAAAAAGGCTGGAAAGTTTTTCAGTGCTGGGGTGAATTAGTGGAATAGTAACTGGAAGACTCCAAGTGGGGAGATTGGTCAGAGGCAATTATGTCACCAGTGGTTTCTAACTGGCACTTCTTGGAGAATGGGGGTGCTATCTTTCTTGAATATGTTTCAAACATATGGCTCCAAGGTCATTGAGAAAGATATTCCTTGGTTGTAAAACTATTAAAAGTTGGAAAAGATTTATATCTCAACAGGACAGAGAAAGAATTTACAGTTGCACTTTTTTTTTTTTTTTTTTTTTTTAAAGCAAATGCTTTAAGTAAGGAGAGGTTAGGGGCATGTAGTCAGGAAGAAACTGTCTAAAACTTAGTCACGCAGTGCCTGGGTTGCTCAGTCCTGAAGCGTCTGCCTTAGGTTCAAGTTATGATCCCAAGACCCTGGGACTGAGCTCTGCATGGGACTCCCTGCTCAGTGGGAAGCCTGCTTCTCTCTCTCCCGCTCTCCCTGCTTGTGTTCCCTCTCTTGCTGTCTCTCTGTCAAATAAATAAATAAAATCTTAAAAAATAAATAAAGTTTAGTCATGCTGAGAGGAATGTAAGGCTGGTTGATTGACCTATACCTGGAATGCAGGTACAGATCTATTGCCAACTCTAGAGAAAAGCCTATAAGAACAGGAAGGTCTCCTAATCTCCCATTCTCCCTAATCTGATTTAATGCTTCACTTATGTGTTCTCTTAGGGGCATAGTCCTACCATTCCCAGAATTTATGAGGTCTGATTGCAATTTTTTTGTCTCTTTACTACAGTTGACACTAGACTATAAGCTTCATGAGGACAGGGATCCTGTTTACATTTCTAATCAAGGCCTACTGTAATGCTTCCCACTCTATAGTAGCTCAAATGATGCCTGCTAAAATAAACTGAATTCTGAAAAATTTAGAAAAAAGTAGCTGAGCTGGGAAGTAAGAATGTGGGAATTAAAAATGAATTATGAGTCTTCAGTTTGGTAATGAATATGATCAGAGACCATGTATGTATTCCTAGAAGGTATGAACTATACTAGTAAATCTTAGAAAACTGAAAGTGGGCCACGCACTGTGAAGATAATAATAATAAAAGGAACTCACATTGAATGTTCTCTACCTTCAGCTAGCATATCAGATTTAGTTTAAAGTTTTAGAAGGGCAAATAATCAACACTTTAAACTTTGTATATCAGATCATACCCCTAAGAAGGGATCACCTCCAAAATAGAAATAGAATGCATACAGTATCAGGTGTATCTTTTTAAAAAATTTTTATTTATTTATTTGACAGAGAGATCACAAGTAGGCAGAGAGGTAGGCAGAGAGAGAGAGAAAGAGAGAGAGGAGGAAGCAGGCTTCCTGCTGAGCAGAGAGCCCGATACGGGACTCTATCCCAGGAGCCTGAGATCATGACTTGAGCTGAAGGCAGAGGCTTAACCTACTGAACCACCCAGGTGCCCTCAGGTGTATCTTTAAATGCTAGAGACAAGGAAGATTATAAAGAAAATAGATGATGTTTGGGGTGCCTTCCAAACTTGTGAAGGTAGTGTCAGCACAGGAGACTGTCTCTTGGCAGCACTGTCAGCTCTGCATTATTGGTTTGGCATTAGTGGGGCTCGTCTCTTATATTTAGGACATTCTTTATGATTCTTTAGTAACAAAATGTCTTTGTTTCTTTGATTCTATTATCACTGAAAAGGATTATTTAAAGGAACCACTTTTTTTGTTTTTTTCTGATATACACTGGGAGTGTTATATATTAATTCTCACTATGTGCTAGAGATGTGCTGGTAGTCCCCTTATATCTCCCTATTATCCGGACAGGAAGTATTAAGGCTACTGATGCCTGTCCCATCTGGATATTTCTGAACTGAAGAGGGAGGTCTGGGACAAAAGCAAACAAGTGAAGAGAATTTAATTAACAGTTCAGTTTGATATGAAAGCCTGATAAAATTCAATTACCCATGTAAGTCTTAAGTGGAACTTATTTTTCAAAATAATATGGATTTATATTTTTTCTAGAATTTGGAGTAAAAGAAAAACAATAATTTAATCTAGTCAATAAAAGGAACATTTTCTTTATGTTTCTTTGAAATCTTTTGGTAAATCCCTTAACTTGTCATCTCACTGGTTTTACCCTTTCTAGAAAAAAAAAGCATACTGAGAGGAAGTAAGATCTAATGCTTTTTCAGTGTACTGTGGGCATTCTTCCAAGTCTTCTGTAAAACACTATTCTATCACTTATATTCCTATAGAACTATGAATTGCAATGAAGAACCCTCTTACATAGCTTCTTATACAAAAGCCTCTTAGACAAAAATATCAGGATATTCTTAAAGAAACTATATACAAATGGGCATATTAAAAAAATTATTAGTAATCATCATGGTCCAATAAGAATGCAAGGTTGCTCAACAACAAAATCAGGCAAACTTAATAAGAAAATGCATGGAAACAATGGTGAAAAGTGATTGAAACCTTAAAAAGGCAAAATCTTTGAACTAAATTTTTGTAAGAAGATAACACATCATGAGGAGAATGAGTTGTTTATTTATTTAAAGATTTTATTTATTTATTTGACAGAGAGAGACACAGAGAGAGAAGGAATTCAAGCTGGGGGAGTGGGAGAAGGAAAAGCAGGCTTCCCGAGGAACAAGGACCCCGATCCCAGGACCCTGGGATCATGACCTGAGCCAAAGGCAGATGCTTAACAACTGAGCCACCCAGGTGCCCCTTATTTCTATTTTAAAGATTTGATTTTTATTTATTTGACAGAGAGAGAGATCACAAGTAGGCAGAAAGGCAGGCAGAGAGAGAGAGTAGGCTCCCCACTGAGCAGAGAGCCCAATACGGGGCTCAATCCCAGGACCCCTGAGATCATGACATGAGCTGATGGCAGAGGCCTAATCCACTGAGTCACCCAGGTGTGCCAAGAATGAGTTTTTTAATCTAAGAATTGTTTTCTGATATTGGTGCATCATTATTTCAAGGCTACACACCAACTACTTTCTGTAAAGTAGATAGACCAATAGTACTTCTAGTCTTCACATAATTTAGGATACTTAAAAATGTTTTTTTATCAGGGTTAGCTTGAAAATACACAAATACATAATTAATGGACCACACCCATTAATTATCATTAAAACTGTAGAGTTATATAAAGGTGCTTACAAAAATAATTAAACACTGCAAGTATATTGTTTAAGCTACAAGTGTTCTATTTTTATGTCATCATATATAACCAGACAATAAAAAACTCAAAAATTATATTCTTATCTTTGAAATTTGAACATACCACACACAGGCAAACATACATTGTCTAATTCTCATTTCCAGGTTTGTTTTTTTTTTTTTTTTTTTAAAGAACCCAAAAAGCATTGTCTCTTTGGGAATATTAGATTGACTAATTTTTGACTGGTTTGACTGACGGCTAATTTTATACTATACTACCTGTAAAATTACTGACTTGCTTCTGCTAGAAACAATAAAAATAAATATGGTACAAATGAGTTCTCTCAATGTAAATGCATAAACACTCAGCAAATTCAGTCACAGAATAAACTCAGGCCTCCTGAATGAAGAGGCAGAAAAACCCAACTCTGATCCTAGTCCTGTCCCTGCTTTCAACAAGTCACTTAACCATTGTAGACCTCATCTTCCTCCTCTATAAAAGGAGACCTCCAAAATTCTTGCCAGGTCAAATACTCCTAACATCATGTCCATTAATTCTTCTCATGGAAGAAGTGGTTGTTTTATTGAATTGGTTATTTGGTTACCATCTTTATGAGAGTGTTAAAAGTAGCAGGCCTATCCATCAATACTATTCATGTGTCTAGCAGAAAAATTTCCTTACTGGTTTCCTTTTTGCTTTTTCTTTGTGTGTGATTATATGTTGCAGAGCTAATTTTTAGTTGTGGAAGCTTAAAGCATGCAGGGGCAGATGAAATAGCCACAGCCTTCTGTACCAAGCCATTCTGTTTTAAAACAATTGGATTTTTGCAGTCTTTAGAAGAGGGCTAGATGAGCACATCTGTTCACTTTTCTTAAGAAGTTTTATAACAACATCACCAAAAGGTCATCCTTAAACAGTCAGACAAGGTCAACAACAGAATCTTGGAAAATAGCCAGTACATCAACAAAACAAACACAATGGACTATTTACAGATATTAAGTTCATATAGGCAGCAGAATACAAGAGTTGGGGGAAGATATGGGAGAGCTACTTTACAGACCTAGCAAAGAAATAGTTTCAAGAGGTGCCTCATATTAAACTGTTGAGAACCAACAACAGTAACCAAACCTGGCCCCAGTACTTGGTAAAGTTGTTACTTATAAAGAAGTTGGAAGCAGTATGAGTCACAGAAGTGGATTCATGGGCCACACCCACACTGTGTCCTCTATTCTATTTGCAAAACAAAGAGAAATTGATGTAAATATTTTAATTTCAAGTAAGTGAAACAGTGGTTTTTAATCCCACCAGTTGATGCCAGGCCAGGTTTTCTATTATGCAACTGAGGATGCAGTCCCAAAGTACTGAAAGCAAAGTAGTAGAGATGATACACTTTTCCTCCCATGAAAATACCTCTTTTATTAATAATTCTAAAGGAAAAGAAAATTTTTATCAGAGTATACATTAGAAAAGCATCACATTTAAATCTAGAAACTTAATATTGACATAAGAAACAAGTAAGTTTAGGATGATAGAAAGTCACAGAAATCTTCAATGAAGACTTTGCACCTTCAGCTGAGATTTGTTAAATTATAAAAAGAAATGGAGAAATCTCTGCAATTTGTATTCCATTCATGATTCAGGGAAACGACTTCGGAGTTCACTAGCATGAAAAGTAACCTGCTGGGGAATATAGATACCACTAATACACTAATACAGAAACAATGATATAAGATAGAGACATAATTTTTTGTAGCAAAGGATTTCACCAGCTTTTTTAAAAAAATTTTTTTTAAGATTTTATTTATTTATTTGACAGATGGAGATCACAAGTGGGCAGGCAGAGAGGCAGGCAGGAGGAAGTAGGCTCCCTGCTGAGCAGAGAGTCTGATGTGGGGCTTGATCCCAGGACTCTGGAATCATGACCTGAGCCCAAGGCAGAGGCTTTAACCCACTGAGCCACCCAGGCACCCCTCACCAGCTTTACAAGAGAGGGTTTTATGGTTGACACCTGGATCATCTTATAGTTATACCCATTAAAATTTTTAGATTATGTGGAATACCTAAATATATGGGGCACCTAAATATATACTTAGGAGAAACAGCCAATCAATTATACGCAATATATTACAGTAGTAAACATTTGATTTTTGTCAATCAATAATTTTGTGGTCCTTTTGTGGTTTTAAAGAGCCTAATTTTTAAATAAAAATTGTTTCAGTTTGGGAAGTGAGAAGTTTAAAATAATATCAGCTAGATTTCTTCAAGGTACTTTCTGATGCTCAAAGTGGGCAGGCTACAAAATGGTGCATGGCCAAGGCCATGTAGGAATGTGCCTGTTTCTTGCAGTTTGAATTATATTATACATTCTGTAAGATACAGGGGCACACAGTATAAGTTGGGTGTAACCTTCAAAACTTCTGTGTCTAACTGACTAGAATAGACCTGAGGCAAAACTACAATGTTTGCTTAAGTTTCATCAAACTCTACTTTCTTAGTCTTTCCCCTGTGAGTCTATCATTCTATTCCCTCTGTTACCTAATACCCTCTGCAGAAATCTAATGCCCTCAAGTTCTCTTCCCTCCTACACATCATCAAAATTTGCTTTTGGATCATTCAAGCTAAGGGAAAAAATGACTAAGATCTTAAGGTACAATGGATATTTGAATTTCAATGGGAAAGAAAGATTTAGGTTAAAGGGATGAGGTTTGGAGATAAAGGGGTGAGAATTGACTGTCAAGCATCTGTTAGTAGATGGGAAGATATTTTTAGGCATTGGATCTTTCTTGTATTTCCAATCATAAGGCTAGTCCTGCAAGCCATATATAGTTAGAGAGAAGTGATTATATGAAATGATCAAGATACCAGTAAATAAAAATAATGTCTTCGGAGCTCATAAATAAGATGTAGATAAACTTAAAGAGTACACAAAAATTGCTCCCTGTTTCCTGAAAGCAAACTAGCTAGCAGAGAAAAGTTTGATAAACTGGCCTTGGTGTTGGTGAATGGCAAGAAGAATTCAGTGTGAAATTACAGATGGAAAGTAGGTCAAATGATATGTGTGTATATTTCCATGTGTGTTGTATAGAAGCCATCTCTGTCATCTAGGAAAAGGCGTCCAAAGTTAATGTACTGAGAAAAAACTATAAAGTTTGACATCATTTTATTGCTAAATTGGGTCATATTTGAGAAATGAATCATTGGCAATGACTTCTTTGAAAGGTCTCCTAAGGCTATTGATTTTTTTTTTTTTTTTTAAATGACACTTGTGCAAGGAGGTTGTTCTGAAAGGACACAGAAAATACTACTTGTTAAGGATTTTGGCAGCAGTAGTTGAGCAAAAACTATAATATGATAGAAAGCACAGTTTTCTTTGTCTCCTTACAAAGTTAAAATGAAAAGTGAAAAGACTTCTAAATTTTATTTCATATTTAGCAATTATGTAAATTAAAACAGATTGATTTTACAACACATATGGTTATTCATTCAGTCACCAAAAAAAAAAAAAAAGCCAAAACAAACACATTTGCTTTGAAATGATTCCTCAACATGAGTGTATTTCATATTTAGAATCAGATAGCAAAAGGAGACTGTTTCATTTACACGGATCAGTATTTAGTAGTTATTGATCATTATTTGTGAAAAATTAATTTTCTAACATTCCATCATTTATTATTTTTTTAACAAAAGTAGGCTTTTATTTTTTCTTGTCAAATGTTTCTTCGTTAAGAAGTGAAAAAAAAAAGAGTTACTAATTCTAAGCAAGTCAGCTCCTTGATTTGCCTGGTGATTATGAATATGAATAGAGGCTTTCTCTATAGTACAGTAAGTCTTAATCAAAAAAAAGACTGGCTCTAACATATTCTACAAAGGAAAGTATGCCAAGACATAGTCAGCAATCTTTTTAAAAATTTTCTTAAGTTTAAAAATTATTATACTTTGCATGAATTCTACATTTCTCCTAAATCATTTTTACCATGGAATACATGATGCTATAATACTAAATTTATGAATAAAGTTTTATAGGTTTCATATATATCCATATCTTATAATGGTAACATTTAAATCAAACAATAAATTGTTATTGTTTCACAAACTAGGAGATAATTGCTCTGATAACAAGCAAAAGAAGCTGACAGGAAAGATAGATTTTCTGCTCTTTGCTCTTTATTGCAAGACTGTTTACTCTACTTAGCCAATTAATGTCAACACATGACAAAATTTTCCTGACTCCTGATTAATTAACTATAATTTCACTGGCTTTGTTACTGCTCAAGCTCCACTAGTTCTCTATGTGATTATCTTACCTTACTCATCATATTTTCCTCTTTGACCTTCCTCATATTCAGAAACCCTGTGTCATTAACTTGTCCAGTAATACCTGTTATAATCAGAGAAAAAGCAAAGAGGAATGAATATAATGCCAATATAACCATTAATTAGAAGCCATGTTTTAGGGTATTAAAACGGAAGAGGATTAGAAATGATAGTTTAGTTTTAGGAAAGCCATATAGTATATAAATGGAACCCCAAATGGCACCAGAGATAATTTTCCAGAGATTAAATATATCTGATACACATCCAGTTTGTGTTTATGGATAAACAACTAGTAGTAAAGGAGGCCCAGAAACATTTCTAGACAAATGAGGTTAATAAAATGAAGTAATAATGGTACTATTTACCTCAAACATTTCTTAGGCTTTCTTTGCCTATTATGCTAGAAATTATCTGACAGTATTGGAGTAAAAGCATTACAGTGACTTCACCATTTTGGATCATGAACAAAATAACTCAGGGTAAGGAAAGAAATGAGTAAAGCAAGAAGAAAAAAGAGAAATAAAAGAGCTAAAACATTATTTCTTGGCCGTCAGGTGCGAGGAGAGTTTACTTGTGCTTACTTAATCTTCATAATGCTATTATCAGCATGTACCCATTTTATAGAAAAGCGACTGAGGCTGTTCAGCTACAGGTTGCACTTAATTATCTGCCAGGTTTTCAAGCCTGTAATGAGGACAGTCAGGGCAGGAATTTCAGTCCTGGTCATATCATAACCTGGTGGAGATACCATTCTGTAAGCTCAGAGTTTTGATCCAAATTTTGACATAAAATATTGTTTGTCTTTCTTGAGGATGATAGTCTGTGTTCTAAGAGCAACTATAATTCTTTACCCTGTAACAATTTTTCTGAGTTATTTGTGCCAACTAAAAGGTTTTGATTGGTTTTTATATTAACAAAGCCCTGGAATTACATGGAAAATGATGTGAAGAGTTATTTATTTGTTCAATTATTTTTAGGGAAGGGATACAGAGCCGTTATCAGATTCTCAAAATGCAATCAAATATTAACTAATAGTTTATATTAAATGATGTAATGAATACTTCTTCTAGACCCAAATGCTATAATAATTATTGTTATTAAGATTTTATTTTTAAGAAATCTCTACACCCAACATTGGGCTTGAACTCAGAACCCTGAGATCAAGAGTCACATGCTCTACCGACTGAGACCTACAATTATTTTTAATCTATACATATCCCTCAAATCTCTATTATCTCGATTTAAATGAGGCATAGAGAAGTCCAAATAAGTGACAGAGTTGGAATTGAAATTCAGGTCAGTTTCAACTTGAGAACTACTAATTCTATACCCTGCAGTGCCTCTCATCGTAGATAATCAATACATGTCTGTTTATTTCCTTTACCCCATTAAGGAATCAAAAAGTAACGAGTACAGATTGGTTTTAATGTAGATGCTAGAATAAAAATGCCAGCCAGCAGCTACTGAATATTCATATTGTACTTGAAGCTGAGCATTAAGTACTCTATAGGCATTCTTTTATTTAATCTCACATATATATTACCTACCCTCTGAAGTAGGTTGTATAAATGTGCTAAAGTGATTGAAATAACATGATCAGGTACCAGCAGTGAAACTGAGAACAGACTTCCTGGACTGATGGTTGAGTTTTGACCAAGACATTAAGAGAAGGCATGAGCACTGGTGAGAGGACTAGAAAGCTATTCATAGTAGGAGAAAGCACTAATGTAAGCACTGTACTGCTTTGCTTAAGAACTGTGGACCCTCATAAGGGGAAAACTGGACTTCTAATGAAAACTGAAAGGTGGTTTATTCTTGCAGTATGAAAAAAATATAAACTGGTATCTCTTGATCTCTTCATGTTTGAACATGACTGTTTTATGGATGTGTTGAAATAATGGATCCAAATTCTCTTTCAGATCTTGAATAAATGTTTGTATTACAGAGATAGAGTCCATGGAGCTCTCCTCCCAAGTCTGTAAATACATCCCCATCTCCCTATCCTCCTTTTTGAAGTGTTTTACACTCTGTGAAAATAGAACTACCCTATGTCCCAGCAATTGTACTACTAGGGATTTACCCCAAAGATAAAAATATAGTGACCTGAAGCAACACCTGCACTCCAGTGTTTATAGAAGCAAGGTTCGCAATAGCCAAACTATGAGAAGAGCCCAGATTTCCAATGACATGTGAATGGATAAAGAAGATGTGTTATAGGGGTGCCTGGGTTGCTCAGTTAGTTAAATGTCTGCCTTTGGCTCAGGTCATGATCCTAGGGTCCTGAGATCCAGCACTTTCCTTGGCCTCGTTTAAGCAGGATTGCAGAGTCAGGGAAAGGGTGACTGAACTGCGGCTTCCTCCCTCCCATGCTCCTTCTCACCCTCAGTCTATTTCTCTCTCCCTCACTCCCCCTGCTTGTATGCACTCTCTCTCTCTCTTTCTCTCTTTCACTGTCAAATAAATAAAATCTTTAAAAAGGAAAAAAGATGTGGTATATGTACACAATGGAATATTACTCAGCCATCAAAAAAACCTTGCCATTTGCAACAACATGGATGGAACTAGAGGGTAATATGCTAAGCAAAATGAGTCAATCAGAGAAAGACAATTATATGATCTCAGTCATTTGTGGAATTTAAGAAACAAAACAAGATTAGAGGGAAGAGAGGGAAAAATAAAACAAGACAAAATCAGAGAGGGAGAGAAACAATAAGAGACTCATAATCACAGGAAACAAACTGAGGGTTCCTGGAGGGGAGGGGTAGAGAGATGGGGTAACTGGGTGAGGGACATAAAGGAGGGCACATGATGTAATGAGCAGTGGGTATTATATAAGACTGATGGGGTGCCTGGGTGGCTCAGTGGGTTAAGCCGCTGCCTTCGGCTCAGGTCATGATCCCGGGGTCCTGGGATCGAGTCCCGCATCGGGCTCTCTGCTCAGCAGGGAGCCTGCTTCCCTCTCTCTCTCTCTGCCTGCCTCTCTGTCTACGTGTAATCTCTGTCTGTCAAATAAACAAATAAAATCTTTAAAAAAAAAAAAATAAGACTGATGAATCACTGAACTCTGTCACTAATAATACGTTATATGTTAATTAATTGAATTGAAGGAAGGAAGGAAAGAAAGAAAAAAAAAAAGAAAAAGGAGAGGAAAGGAAAGTAATAAGGAAAGGAAGGAAAGAAAGTGTTTTACACTCTGGAAAAAGAATAGCAATAACAAACACAATTTCTTTTTATGTATAGTTATTATTCATCTAGTCAAGAAAACCCAGCTTGATATATTTATGCCAATGTATAAAATGAAGTTTATAACTCATGCCAAAGTATAAAATGAAATTTATAATTCATTTAATTAGTTCTTCCTATAAAATTTTATTTATTCCTACAGCATATATTGTCACATGAAGATTTTTGGTATTATTATGGTATCAGTTTGATACCCTAGATCATCTGAATGTGTTCTCCATTTATGTGTTTGTTTGTTTGTTTGTTTGCTTATTAGAGAGGGAGGGAGAAGAGTCAGAGGGAAAGAGAGAATCTTAAGCAGGCTTCATGTCCAGTGCTGAGCCCCGTGTGGAGCTTGGTCCCAAAACCCTGAGTTCATGACCTGAGCTGAAATCAAGAACCAGATACTTAACTGACTAAGGCACCCAAGTGCCCCTGTGCTCCCTGTGTTTAAATAATAACTCACACAAATCTTTCTGAAAGAATATTATAATTAATCCCCCTAAATAATTTATAATTCTGTATGCTCTGCTTTCACACATATTTGGCATCATTTTTACTTTCACTACTCATTTAATGTGTTTGCAAGCCTTTTGTTAAAATACCTGGTGTACAGGTCGTTTCCTGATTGCCATATGTGGAATACTGACTCAGTTTGCATTTGAGAGTTACTAGTGTTTACAACTAACAGAGTCTTTGGACTTGAAGGAAATACAGTGCTTCCTTTTGTTACTCTCAGAAAAGAATATTTGTAAATCTCCATTACTGATTAAAGAAAACTGATTTATTATTGTAAATTTGACACTTTCTTTTAATCCAACCACAAAACATTAGTCTATAAGCTATTAATTTTATTATATATAACTATATTATAAGTACAACTATATTATAAATTAACTATACTTTTTTCTCCATCAAAGCAAAAGAAAATAACATTCTGTAAAAAAAAAAAAAAAGAAATGGTTTTCCTCTCCTCATCTTGAGTCATTGCTCTCCTCTTCTTTGAAAGTTAGTTCTGAGTAAGATGTATTTATAGCTCATTGAAATCTTGGCAAAGCCAGTTTAGCCATCCCTTTGAGTAATAACTCATCTTATATTGAAATATCTTAAACATATGAAGAATAATAGCTTATGTGATAAGTATTACTGATGTGGAGACTTGATTCATCAAGGAGAATATGTTGGAAATAGAAATGGACAGTGGCAGAAAAAAAATTATTTTTAACTAACATTACCTTGATATTTAGACCAGTAGCTAAGAAATAGTGTGAAGAGCATAAAAATAGGTTTTATTCATTTCAAGAAAGTAGGATATTTGCACATCATTTAACATTTATTAGGCATGTTCCTATAATCTGGAAGGTTATATGCATCATTTAGTTTAAACGCATTCTTTTGTAGTAGCGTTATTCCTGTTTGCAGATAGGAAACAGAAAGATTAAGAATGTTACCTAATTCTACTAAGTAGGAAAACTTAAACTGATCTAATTCCAGAGCAAAGCTCTTTTCTGCCATCAGTGGGATTTTTATCTCTGAGAATTAATGAACTCTTACCAGCTTTCTTCCAGAAAAATGCATAAAGAAACGACATGAGGGATGATATATCATTAAATGATTGGTGGGTTTGGAGTTGCTTCTACTGATAGATCTTTTGCAAAATCACTTTCCTCTGAGATAGAATGCTTTAAATATTTTCTCTGAAGACTTTCCTAAATTATACATATCAGAAAACTATTTTGCTTCGGAGCTCCTGGGTGAAGCCAACTCTTTTTTCTTTCTTTCTCTTTCTTTCTTTCTCTCTCTCTCTCTTTTTTTTTTTTTAGATTTTATTTATTTATTTTCCAGAGAAGAGAGACAGCAAGAAAGGGAACACAAGCAGGGGGAATGGGAGAGGGAGAAGCAGGCTTCCTGCCGAGCAGGGAGCCTGATGTGGAGCTAGATCTCAGGACCCTGGGTTCATAACCTGAGCCAAAAGCAGATGCTTAACAACTGAGCCACCCAGGCATCTCTAAGCAGCCAACCCTTGATTTCTACTCTGGCCTCAATTCTCGGTCCTGGATTCAAACCCTGCCTCAGGCCTCTCTCAGCCCGGAGTCTGCTTGAGGATTCTCAGGCTCCCTCTGCCTCCCCTTGCTTCTGCTCACACACACGCTCTCCTCTAAATTAAAAAAATAAATCTTAAGGAAAAAAAAGAAAAATAAGAAGTGTTTTGTTTGTTTGTTTGTTTTAAATTATATATATATATATACCATATATATATAGGTATATAGGTATATATATATATACCTATATACCTATATATATATTATATATATATTATATATATTATACTATATATATTATAGTATATATAGTATATATATATAGTATATATATACTATATAGTATATATAGAAAACTCATCGGTTATATATAGGATATATATACATATATATACATCTATGTAATTCTAATATAGTGTCTTAGAATCGTTTCTGGCACATGAAAGCATTATAGAAGTACTGATTACTGCCATTAGTATTATTATGAGAACTAATGTTGAGAATAATCCTTCATATAGTTGTATATTCCATTGAGGATAAATAAGACTAATAGAATATTTAGAAATCAGATTAAAGAAGGAGAGCCACTAAAATATACTGAGATAGAAGGTTATGAGGTTGTAAAAGCATAAAAATAAAGTTTTCTGGTTTTGTTTTCCTTTTTAAAGAAGGAAAGAACCTAGAAATATGAGGACAAAAACTATCCATTGGCTATGCTGACTTGGAGACAGCTGGTGACCTTTATAAGTAAAATTTCAAGGCAGTGGGCAAAGAGGTTGAGGTTAGAGAAGCCAGATGGAACTAAATTATAAAGTAAATGGGATGTGAGAAAATGGAAACAATAAATGAAGATAATTTTCAAAAGCTGAGCCATGAATTGGGTAAAGAAGATAGGCAGGGATCAAGGGACATGTATACTTTTTAACATTTTAAGTAGAAGTTACTAGTCTAGAATAAGTTGAATTTTGATGGGAATAATTCATAAGGAGTATTTGAGTTGTAGAGAATGCAGTGCTGTGAAGTACTTTAAAAGATGAGAGAAAATGGAATACACACTATGTGTAATGTGAATAGCTTTTTAACTTCAATTCTTAAAACAAAAGGAAAGATCAGTGCAAATGCTAATGAATTAATGGATTTGACAGTAAGATATTTACTAACTTCTATTTGCTTAATGATATGAGGTGATCATCTTCTGAGAGCAAGAGAGGTAGAGAGGATAGAGGGAAATTTGAGAAGATTGGAGAAGATTTGTATAAAAAAAAAAGTCCTTTAAGAACTAGAAAGAACTTACTGTTAAGTCAGAGCCATATTTCCAGTCTTGAAAAACCCATCTGAAATTAGTAATCTTTCGTTTATTGGAATACCAATTTTCCCTGTCATGTGATATTTTTCTCCAGCTACCTGGTTATAAGTTAGCAAGAGACAACAATGTGAGAGATGACAGTCAAGAAAAAATAGAATTAGTATTTTTTTGAAGATTTTATTTATTTATTTGACACAGAGAGAGAGCTCAAGCAGGTAGAGGGAGGCAGAGGGAGAGGCAGGCTCCCTTCGTGTGGAGTTCAGTCTGAGGACCATGGGATTATGACCTGAGCCAAAGGCAGATGCTTAACCAACTGAGCTACCCAGGTGCCCAAAATACAATTAGTATTTTAAATACATATGTGATGTTGAACCTCAGTAGTTATCAAAAAATTCAGAGAAATGGAACATGAGGTTTATTAATTTAGCAAAATCAAAAATTTTATATAATATCTTATGTTGGCAAAGATCTTGGCAATATAATTTAATCTGATCTTTTGAAAAGTAATTTGGTAATGTCTAGCAAGATAAAAAATGTCAGAGGTTTTACACATTAATTTTAATTTTGGAAACTTACTCTAATAAATTATATTTAGAAAATTATTATATAAATAAAGGTGTTCACTGAAATGTCATTTTTAATAAAAAAATTTAAAACATCTTTATAATAGTCAACAATAGGGGAATGTTTTAGTTAATTATATCTCCTTCTTAGGAAATTACAGTTATTATAATTTCAAGACAATGCAGCAAACTAGGATGTTTAATGATGAAAGAATGAAGAAAGCAGATTTCAAAATTGTGTCCACCTTGTGACAACTGTGTAAACATAAGAATATTTATTATAAATTAAACCAAAATAAAAATGTAAAAGCCCTGTAACAGTTTGGGGAATTTTCTCTTTGTTTCAAAATAAGTTTTAACATGGTCCTTTTATAATTTTGCTTTTTGAGAGGAGTAGTGAAGGAGTTTTCTCACCTTTTCTTAAGACTTTCTGGTTTTCATATCGTGTTTCATTACATAGCTTCAAATAAAGTCAACAGTTCTATCATCAGAGACTAGATTTATTTTACAGTTCATATTTGGTATAAAAAGTTATTTGGTATAAAAAGACCTGATGCACTTGTAAGTGCTTTAAAAATATTTCAAGATCATTTTTTTGTGTGCTTAATCTTTCCTAGTATGGATATTAGGGAGACTACTTAAAATTGCTAGCCGTTCATTTCTTCGTTTCTCATTTTTATTCACCTATATTCATAGAAATGATAACAAATGAGTCTGCAGTACATCTGCCAATTTCTTAAACCCTCTACTATCCACATTATGAAACCGCATTGATATGAATGCTTCCAGTATTTTCAGAGCTCTTCAGTTACTGAATTATACTTTGACTCTCTGTAATAATTATCTTATGTAATGTAAAATTTGGACTCAGCTTCTGGAAGTCTTTTAATTTCTTAGTTTAAGAGTGAGAGATCCTTAATTCAGTATTATGATTAATGATTATTTGCATAGTTAGGAGTTCTAAACTAACAATTGTTGGTTGATGGATACCTGGCAGTACTCTTGTCATGTCTCAGAAGTTCCCTGTTTAAACTCTTTCTCAGTCTCTCTCTCTACCTCCCTCTCAATCTCTCTCTCTCACACATACACCCACCCACACAGACACACACAGACACACGGACACACACACACACACGTATTATACTTAGGAGCACAGGCTCTATGTATACTTTAGGAGCACAGGCATTATAAAGTCTAAAGTTATAGTTCCAGTTCTGTTGTTTCTGGGCCTTTCATTTTAGGTGAGTAACCTAATCTGTGAGCCTTTTTATTATCATCTGTAAAATGGAGACTTCAATGATAACAATCTTCAGAACATCCCTAATCATTTTAGAGCTCCTTTTACAGAGTCAGATACAAAGCAGGCATTTTATATGCCTGATTTTTATTACTTTTTTATTATTTAGGTCTTGCTTTTCCCTGAGTTTCTGAGTCTCCATAATGAAATGCAATTTCCAGTAAATTGAGTAACTCTTGTTATCAGCAAAGATTTTACTGAGTTGACTACTTTTCAGCGCAACCCAGATTAGTTTTCTATATTTTTTATTTTTATTGTTTTTGCCTTATGTAGGTGTTCAATAAAGATTCATTTAATAAATAATTGAATAGATGACTGCATGGATGAATGATTAAATGCTACTTCTTGAGAAGGTAGAACACATGACACAGTGGAACAGATGAGAAAAGGATCCATGGGGGAAAACATGGCCAACTCACTTTTGTGTCCAGGGTCAGACTAAAAGAACTGCTTTGTTTTGAAAAATGCAAAGGAGAGGGGCACCTGGGTGGCTTAGTTGGTTGAGAGTCCACCTCTTGATTTCAGCTCCAGTCATGACCTCACGGTCCTGGGATCAAGTCCTGTCTAAAGGCTCCTGTACTTTAGACATTGCCTACAGCATTTAAAGGAGAGTCTGCTTGAGGATGCTCTCCCTCTGCCCCTTCCCCCACTTGTACTCACTCTCTCTCTAAAGTAAATAAATAAACCTTAAAAAGAAAAAAAAGCCCACACAAAGGAGAACTTGTTAAATAACGTACTTTAGGGGTGCCTGGGTAACTCAATTGGCTAAGCATCTGCCTTTGGCTCAGGTCACGATCCCAGGGTCCTGGGACTGAGCCCCACATGGGACTCCCTGCTCAGTGGGAAGCCTCCTTCTCACTGTCCCTCTAACTGCTCCCCTTGCTCATGCTCACTCTCTCTGTCAAATAAATAAATAAAATCTTTTAAAAATTAAAAAATAACTTACTTTAACTACTTTTAAAAGTTAAGCATTAAATTCCCTGATGATTTTTTATTTGGCACCAATGAAAATAATGTGGGATTAGCCATATTAGAGATAAGAGTGCTGAGGTACAATCACATTAAATGAGATTATGTACTCTAAATAAATTTATGGGACATTTCTGATGGTCTTTTCTACATGCTATTTTGCCCCAAATTAAAATGTTTGGTAATCTAGCTATAAAGCTATATGTCATATGACATTAAGTATCTACCGTGTCAAAGATTTCCCTTGTGAAGGTCATATTTTGTCATGGAATGGATTTAGAAAAGTAACATGCCACTATCACTGGTAGCTACAAGTGCCAACAAACATTAGTTTAAATTGATGAACATACAATTAAATGATAGTAACATTTTCTTATTTTTTTAAAGATTATATTTACTTATCTGATAGAGAAAAACAGAGAGAGGGCAAACACAAGCAGGGGGAGTGGGAGAGGGAGAAGCAGGCTTCTTGATGAGCGGGGAGCCCAATGTGGGCTTGATCCCAGTACCATGGGATCATGACCTGAGCCAAAGGCAGATGCTTAATGACTAAGCCACTCAGGCACCCATTTACTTATGTTTAATGGGAAAAAGTGGGTAGGGAATGTATAACAGCAAAGACTTCATAGACTGAAATACTAATACATCATTTTGAAAACATAATATATGTTAACCAAAATTGTTATGTCTTCCATTAATATTTCACTGTACTTTAGACATTGCCTACAATCATCTCTGCCCTCTGAAGTGGGATCATGGCCTTGGTACACATTAGTCATATAAAAGATGAAGCACTGAAAAGAATTCAGCATTTAAAGACAATTTGTGCTTCTTCCAAAAGATGATACCAAGAAGCATTGCTTATTGAATTGGAATTACAAATCCTTTCTTTCAGAGTTAGTTTTTTCTTTAACACCAATATCAATGAAAGTAAAGCGAATTTACATCCTCATTAAAAATACAGGCACATAATGATAAAACAAGAAAACAACTTTTTTTCATAGACGTTATTTTTTAGAACAGTTCTAATTTTACAGAAAATTTGAGAGGATAGTATAAAGTGTTTCCATATACACTACACTCGTTCTCCTCTGTTATTAACAACTTATTTTAGTGTGTTACATTTGTTAACACTTAAGTAACAAATATTGATACATTATCATTTACTAAAGTATGTACTTCAGTCAGATTCCTTCAGCTTTTACATAATGTCCTTTTTCTGTTCCAGGATTCTATCCAAGGTAATACATTACATTTAGTTGCCATATATCCTTAGGCTCCTCTTGATTTTCTTAGTTTCTTAGACTTTCCTGGTTTTGATGATCTCAAGAATTTTGAGTAGTATAAATCAGGTTTTTGTACAATACCACTGGTGGAATTTGTGTGATGCATTTCTCATGATAAGATTAGGATTATGTGTCTAGGGGGAAAGACTGCAGAGTAGAAGGGCCATTTTGTCAGATCACATCAAGCATACATACTCTCAACATGATTTATGTATGACTGCTGAGGGTGACCTTGATCATCTGGCTGAGGTAGGGTTTTTCAGGTTTCTCTATTATAAAGTTACTTTTTTCCCCACTTCCATACTGTACACTTTGGGAGAAAGTCATAATGCTTAGCCCACAACTAAGGAATGGGGATCTTTTTTCTTTAAGATAGTCTAGGCTCATCTTTTATATTTACCACCCCAGCTCTAGCATCAGTCATTTTTCCTAGATCCTTTTATTGGGAAGGTAGAAGACTCTAAGACCAGGATAGAAGGTATGCTCATTGCTGCTAGGGTGTCATTGTTTCTAAGTCTTTTTAGCTGACTGAGCAAAGAAATATATGTGTTATACTAACCATGTATATATGCATATCTATAAACATTTCTATATATAACCATGTGTGCCTATATTAAGCTAATTATAAAGGTATACTGAAGTTTCCAACTCTGATCTATTACCATTATTATTATCATTCTTGCCTCATTCCTTGCTTATTTTTAAATTTCAAGTCCAACAAAACACTTGACTTTTAAAGGTGTAAAAATCAGTACTTAAAAAATATATTTATTTATTTATTTATTTTTAGAGATAGAGAGGCAAGTGGGAGTGAGGGGGCAGAGGGAGAGGGAGAGAGAATCTTAAGCAGACTCCCTGTTGAGCATGGCACCTGATGCAGGGCTCAATCCTATGACCCTGAGATCATGACCTGAGTCAAAATCAAGAGTTGGACACTTAAGCAATTGAGCTATCCAGGCTCCATTAAAAGTGTGAAAATTTGCCCTTCTTACACCTGTAGACTACTAGACATTTGCTCCCTACAAGATAGAGTAGTTCATTTCTCCCTTCTCCTTATACTTAAAACTGGTTTAAAACTTAAAACCTTGAACATAACATAACAAACAAGAATAGGAAGACACTGAAAGATGGAAATAAGAAGGTGGACTTACTAAGGACCTTGTGACTTGAGGAATAATATGGTGATGACTTCCTGTTTCCTACTGCTTCCCATTTATCCTGCACAGTGCACTGCAGGAACCTCCTCCAATTCATAACCACCAACAAAACAAGAGACAAAAAAAGCTTCAAGGAAATCTGGTTTCCTCAGCCAAAGTATGAAGAAAAGGGTTGCTAACAAAAGAAAACCATTTTGGCAATACATATTGTGCTCAAGCCAAAATGCAATGGAAAAATTGCACCTACCACCTATACCCCCCGGTTTCAGTAGGACCAAGTGAAGAACTGATCTTCCACACCATCTCACTCTTGGCCCTTCAAAAGCAGGCAGCACTCTGATTCTTCTATGAAGGTTATTTCAGTGTGGTCCATCAGTGAGCTGAGCCTCCACACCTATCCCTCAGCAAAGAAACATAAGATAGGGCTAATTAACACTGAACTGCCCTCACATAGTCTTAGGGTCCAAATTGGGAGCTTAGCCTCCGCTTCTACTTGAAATCAATAATAACAGAATGTTGCAAACTGGAGATAGTAGGCACTCTGCTTTCCCCGATGCCTGGTGTCAGTGAGACCCAGTAGGGTGCTGAATACCTATATCTATCCTAAAGCAACAAAATAAAATGAGGTAGCACAAAGCAGGGCTAGCTGGCAGTTCTCTTCTTCCCACCCTGGCATCAGTAGAGAGCTGAGCCTCTACCCACAACCAGCATCAACAAAATGGAAAGAGATGGTGTGAAGAAGGACAGTTAAGACTTCACTTCCACCTCCCCTAATGTCAGGGAACCTGTTGGGGAGATGAACATCCAGTCCCACTTAATGGCAGCAAGATGGTATGAATAGTCCCACTTTGGGGGACAGGTATTAGCAGGGCAAGAGGAAACCTGAATTTCTATTCCATCTGTCTGCAATTAAACAATGTGAGTGCCCACTTTTGCTGGGATATTGTCAGTAGGGCCCAGTGGAAAGCTGTATATACTTATTTCCATCTCCAGTTCTCATGCCACATCTCAATACAGGGGTCTTCTTGCTTAAAAATAATAATAAGATTAAATAGCATTCAGAGCCATGTAATACTCAAAATATTAAGATATAATTGAAAATTATTCATCATTGCAAGAACCAGGAAATCACAAAATGAATGAGAAAAGATCAACAACATGCACCAACACCAAGATAAATCAGATGTTAAGATCATCTAACGAGGATTTTAAGCTATCCTGTAAATGCTTCAATAAGCAATTACATACTCCTTGAAATAAATGGGGGGAAAATAGAATATGTAAGCAAAGAACTAGAAGTTACAACAATAAAAATAAATGAAAATAGATATGGGGTGCCTAGGTGGGTGGGTTAAAGCCCACCAGTGGGTTAAAGTGGGTTAAAGCCTCTGCTTTCGGCTCAGGTCATGATCTTAGGATCCTGGGATCTAGCCCCACATCGGGCTTTCGGCTCCGCAGGGAGCCTCCTTCCTCCCCTCTCTGCCTGCCTCTCTGACTACTTGTGATCTTGTCTGTCGAATAAATAAATAAAATCTTAAAAAAAAAAAGAAAGAAAATAGATAGAATGGAAAAAAACAACAACCACAGTAAAAATCTCCTTAGACTGGCTCAAGAGTAGAGAGGAGATGACAAAGCATAGAATCATGAACTTGAGAATAGATCAATAGAATTCATCAAATATGAAAAATAGACTGGAAGATGGAGGTGATGAAGGAAAAGGATTTCAAGATTCTGTGGAACAATAACAAAGGAACTAACATTCATATTACCAAAGTCCCAGAATGAAAAGAAACAAGACTGAAAGAGTATTCAAAAAGAGTGACTAAAAATTCCCCAAATTTTTAAAAAACATAAATTTGCAGATTTAAGAACCTAAGAAATTCCAAAGAGGGTAAGCACTAAGATATCCATGCCAAAACACATCATAATTAAACTTATAAAAAATAAAGACAAAAAAAAAATCTTGAAAGCAGACAAGGAGAAGCAATATATTACTTATAGAGAAACACCAGTTCCAATGGCAACATATTTCTAAACTGAAACTTGGAGCCTGGACATTGGCATAACATTTTTCAAGTACTGAAAGAAGTGTCAGTCACAAATCCACAAATTTTATATTTACTTTCTTGTTTGACTTATATTAATGTGCTGCTAATTAATCTCTCTATATCCAGAATTGCCATCACCCTTCCCCAGCGTTCCAGTCACAGTGTTTCCAGAGTGATCTTTCTAAAACTGAAACAAACAAGCAAATTTTTCTTATAAAAACAACTGCTCATGTTATTTGAATCAACTTTTCTCTTTCTTCTAACTTTAACTTTCCAGTTAAAATCCTTGGGCAGGAGTTGGGGGGGTGGCTGACTCAGGTGATAAAGCATTTAGACTCTTATCTCAGGATTGCGAGTTGGAACCCCATGATGGCTGTAGAGATTACTTAAACTCTTGAAAAAAAAAAAATCTTTCAGTAGATTCCCATCTAAAGCATGGGGACAGCACCCGCGGACAAAAAGTGTTGCACTGGGGTCATGAGGAGTGCCCCATTATGTACTTTCAAGTTGGGAGGGGCTAGGCATAAGTCTCTAAGAAATTTTGGAAGCAAGGTTTCCAGCACCTTGAGGGAGCTAGCTATTGTTGGGAAGAGGTCATTTATTCATGTCTAATAAAACCTGAGTAATGAGACCCTTTCAGATGTGTATCGATAGGCCATATGCTTGGGGGATGATTGCCAACATGTATCTTGAATGGGGGAGGGTAGAGTTAAAGGAAGTCTCCAAAAGAATTTATATATGTTAAAGTAAGCTTATAGGATTTAGGAGGCAGGCTGGGAGTCGGGCCAGTATTGCCTTTTGCCCTTAGCAAAGTCTCAAAAATTAGGCAGTTGAGTCCCTAGAAGAATGTCACTCTGCCTTTTTCAAGGACTTGTCAATGGCTGTAGGTAGTAAGGAAATTTAATAATTTTTCTTCTGCCTTTATTTCCCACATCATTAGTATCTTAGACTTAATAAAGATTTAATAAAGGAAATTGTTATTGATACATCAGTGTTTAAATTCCCCAAAGTCAAACCATTAACCCAAGGACTTTTTTTTTTTCCACTTGAACTTGCGAGCTAGTCATTAATACCTACCCACCCCCCTTATCAGATGCTGTCAGTGCTCCTGTCCTCTCTCCCTCAGCACCCATCATTATGTATATACTGATAAAATCATGCTGTTACCTGTAATTATCTTCCTTAGAGCTGGCCAGAAGTGTCCAAGAGTTAATGTATCTGGGTGTGGCTTTCAACCATGATAGAGGGGGTTTGGAAGAGAAGTACTTCAAGTCTCTTACCCATTACTGGGATAACTCTGAGTCATGCTCTATATCTCACAGAACTCCCTTGAAGGACAGTAGTCCCCCCATTACTCTTCAGTAATGCACCACTGTTAGCCTCCTTCTATGCCTGTATTCTCAGTTTCTACTCTACTTCAGAGTTTCCTGGAACTACCTCCCAGATAAACAGTTTGCATTCAAATTCTTTTCTCAGGTTCTGATTTAAGAGGACTCAACCTAAAACAATTTCAACAATGTATAGCCTCTTAATAATCCAGTGCTCCTTACAGAGCCATCACTGTAAATGTACGAAGGCATGGCACATTATGTCACTCTTCCAAGATCCTAATGTAAACATACAGGAAAGAACATGACTTTGAAGAGAAAAATAATTTATATGAGAATGGACAATGGATAAAGGAAAGATAATATAGTGCCATTTGTTTTCCATTAATGATGCTGTGGATTCTTTTTTTTCTTATTTTCACATAAGATTTTTTATTTATTTTTTTTTCAGCGTAACAGTATTCATTGTTTTTTGTGCCACACCCAGTGCTCCATGCAATCCGTGCCCTCTCTAATACCCACCACCTGGTTCCCCCAACCTCCCACCCCCCGCCCCTTCAAAACCCTCAGATTGTTTTTCAGAGTCCATAGTCTCTCATGGTTCACCTCCTCTTCCAATTTCCCTCAACTCCCTTCTCCTCTCCATCTCCCCTTGTCCTGTGGAATTTATGGGCAGATGGTCTGTAACAGGTGTGACTATAATTTGAGGAGACTGGTTTCTCAGCTACTCAGAAAACTGCTAATATTATTTTAGAAGCACAGCTTTCTTTACTTGCAGTTTTTCCTTTTACCTTAATGTCTATTTTTCTAAATCACTGACCAGCAGTCAACAGATTTATTCTTTCCCTACCACCCCAGCACAAAAGAAACGTGTGTGTGCCTCCCCTGAGACACAGACACTTCTGTGTGCATCAGTGCTTGAAAAGACAAGTTTATGGTGCATGTGTGCAATGGATATTACATATTAAAGGTCTCTGAAATATATTTCTGTTAAATGTGTATGTTTATTTTATGAATAATTAAATTTAGTCAAATTAATAATTTACTAAAGATCTAGATGAAGACTGAAGAAAGGAATAAATTTTTTTTTAATTTATAATCTTTTAATAAACATATAATGTATTACTAGCCCCAGGAGTACAGGTCTGTGAAGGAAAGGAAGTAAATTATAAAGAAAAAGAAAATTTGCCCTTTTTGCCTTTTGTGTTTAATAGACAAAGGATAATGGCTTTTTTGTTTTTGGATTTTTTTGCTTGGATTGAAAGCCCAGAATGCAGCCTGTACTCTTGTCATAATATGTTCACTTGTGAGTATTCAAACCTATAAACTGTAGATTTCCCTTAAGTTATTATATTGTTTAGGAGATCTACGTTTGGACATTTACTTAAATTTTAAAATTGAAATCTCTAATAATGTCCCTTTTTTCGCTGTCTCTATTTCAGGTTATTGAGTTTCTGGAAGGCCTGGTTTTCCAGAGGAGCAGTTTCTGGTAGAAGTCTGAAGGTGTGATCCACAAAAAAAAAAAAAAAATCAAGTATAGCCAATGAATTAAGGACAAGAAGGTTTCCAATCAGGTAGGAACACTAATCTCACACATTCAACCACCTTAAATAAAGTGTGCTGATGGTTGGATAGAACTACTTGGAAAAAGATAGATATATAAACTACAAGAAAGCTGTTTGCAATTCCCTTGGCAGTTGTGGTGTTTATCAGAGAGTACCTTGGAGGAAAATGAATACAATAACAGTATGATGTTTTTTTCCATTTTTAGCTCCTTGTTGCCTAGTACATGTAGTGATCTTGGTGACTGGCTTAATCCTAGGAGGTTAGACATGTGGAGCAGCAGATAAATCTCTTTGTTACTTTCTCCTAAGTCAAGTCATTTTCTAGGTTGTCTTCATGATCTTCTAGTTGCTAATTTAAAAAATGGCCATGATGACATCAAGTAGTCTTTTAAGTGAGGAGCTGCTCCAGTTAGTTTTGTGAGGAAATCAGCTTGGTTCTTGTTGGGATACATCTATTTTTGTTCTTGGCAAAATGTGACTGCACATAGGAGTTAAAAGGGAAGAAAATGGGGCATGGGAAAGAGGACCTTATTTATTTATGCATGTCAAAATCCCACTAACAATTTTATAATTTCATTAGCAAAATTTGAGATAAAAACTCAAGGCAAAAGGAATAATAAAGATGTCTCATTCTATGGCAAGACAGAAGGCACTAGTGACAACAAAATCAGGGTCTATCCATTTCATTCGCAGTTACATACTCAGTATTTAGCATATCACATGATCCCTACTCAGTACTCAATATAAGACTCCTGGGTTATAACTTACTGATGAATGAATGAAAAAAGTTAACATGTTAGAAAATATTTTTTATCCTGTATTTACTTGTGTGTTGACTTCTGTATTCTCAGGACCTAGCACTGTAACTGACACATGGAATGTAAGCAATAAAATTTGTTGAAAGAATGGATAAGTCCCCAGGATTCTAAGTTTAATTGTAAGACCAACACAGACCCCATATTTGTGAGGATCTATGGCAAAAGTATCCATGAGATGAAAGCCTATCACACTGGTGATATAGCTGAAGAATTTATCTAGTTTAAATTTTTTTTAGTACAGTTGACACACAATGTTACATTATGTACAACATAGTGATTGACATCTCTATAAGTTACCCTATGCATCTCTATAAGTTACCTTATTACAAGTGTAGCTACCATCTGTCATCATACAATACTGTTACAATATCATTGTTTATATTCCTCATACTGGGCTTTTAATTCCTGTGATTTACTCATTTCATAACTGGAATCCTGTGTCTCCTACTCCCTTTCACTCATTTTACCCACGCCTTCACTCTCCTTTCCTAGGGCAATCATCATTTGTTCTATGTAATTATAGTTCTGATTCTGCTTTTTGTTTACTTGCTTAGTTTTTTTAGATTCTACTTATGAGTGAAATCATATGGTATTTGTCTTTCTCAGTCTGATTTATTTTACTTAACATAATACCCTCTAGATCCACCCATTTTTTTCTCAAGTGGCATGATCTCATCCTTTTTGATAATTGCGTAATATTCCTTTGTGTGTGTGTGTGTTGCATCTTTCTTATTCATTCCTCTATTGATCGATACTTAGGTTGCTTCCATAATTGGTTACTGGAAAAAATGATGCAATAAACATAGGCTGCATATCTTTTCAAATTAGTGTTTTTGTTTTCTTTAAGTAAATACTCAGTAGTGAAATTATTGGATCATATGGTATACCTATTTTTAATTTTTTGAGTAACCTTCATACTGTTTTCCACAGTGGCTGTACCAATTTACATCTCCACCAATGCACTAGGGTTCCTTTTTCTCCACATCCTCATGAAAAACTTGTGATTTCTTGTTTTTGATTTTAGATATTCTGACAGGTATAAGCTGACAGCTCATTGTGGTTTTGATTTACATTTCCCTGCTGATTATTATGATGTCTAACATCTTTTCATGTGTCTGTTTGTCATCTGTATGTCTTCTTTGGAAAAATGTCTATCTAGTCCTCTGCCCGTTTTTTGATTGGATTGTTGTTTTGTTTTGTTTTTTAATTTTTTAAAAAAGATTTTATTTATCTATTTGTCAGAGAGAGAAAGAGCATGAGGAAGAGCATGAGGGACAGCACAAGCAGGGGAGAGGCAGAGGGAGAAGCAGACTCCCTGCTGAGCAAGGAGCCCGATATGGGACTCAATCCCAGGACCTTGGCATCATGACCTGAGCCAAAGGCAGTTGCTCAACTGACTGAGCCATTCAGGCACCATGGATTCTTGTCTTTTTGGTATTGAGTTGTATAAGTTCTTCATATATTTTGGATATTAACCCTTTGTTGGATATATCATTTGCAAATATCTTCTCCCATTCAGTGGTTGCCTATTTGTTTTGAAAAGCTTTTTATTTTGATGTAGTTCCAATAGTTTATTTTTGCTTTTGTTCCCTTGCCTCAAGAGACATATCTAGAAAACTGTTGCTGCAGCTGTTGAAGAAATTACTGCCTGTTTTCTCTTCTAGGATTCTTATGGTTTCAGGCTCACATTTAGGTCTGTAATCCATTTTGAGTTTATTTTGGTATATGGTATAAGAAAGTGGTCCGGTTTCATTCTTTTACATGTAGCTGTCCAATTCCCAGCACCATTTATGGAAAAGACAGTCTTTTTCCCATTGCTATTCTTGCTCTGTCATGTTAATTAACCAAATAAATGTGGGTTTATTTCTGGGCTCTCTGTTCTGTTCCATTGATCTATGTGTCTGTTTTTGTGCCAGTACCATACTGTTTTGATTACTACAGCTTTGTAGAGAATCTCTCTAGTTTTCATCATTTATGTATCATCCCATTACATTTAGGCATAGTACCTACATTAGACATACGACTAAATGACTCATATATAGACAGAAAATCCCCTCATAAACTTCTGTGCCATTTTGTTTGCAAAACATGATTTTTGGAGCATTTTTATAATGACAAAGTAAGGACAATTTCAAAATCATTAAATTCTAAAGTTGTTTATACTTTTCCACAGGTATAGCCATAGTACTGCATTAGCTATTTCTCTGTAATCTGCTTTTGCTGTCTTTTGCATTCCTAAGAGACAATAAAAGCCATTTAATTAAAAAAAAAAAAAGTAAATTTTCACATAATGCAGCTTCCACAAAACCAAACACACACACACACACACACACACACACACACACACACATCTCTCTTTCTGTCTCTCAGACATGAACATAAAGTAACAATCTAAAATAGCACCCAGAATGGCTCAGTGGGTTAAAACCTCTGCCTTTGGCTTGGGTCATGATCCCAGGGTCCTGGGATAGAGCCCCGCATCAGGCTCTCTGCTCAGCAGGAGCCTGCTTTCGCCTCTCTCTCTGCCTACTTGTGACCTCTCTCTATCAAATAAATAAGTAAAATCTTTAAAAAATAAAATAAAATAGTCCAGGAACTCACTGCAAAATAAGAGGAAATCTACTCATATTTGATTTTTTTGTTCTTTTAATAATGTATTATATTCCAATATACTTATTAATAAAACTAAGTTCCTAGTTAGGGAAATAGCTATTTAACATTTTTATCTTTGTATGTATTTATCAATAATGTATGAGAATACCTCCACCACTCCACCTTTTTTTTGTATTCTCTTGGGGCAGGAGATTCCAGTTATCAGTTGTTTTTAAAATTCCCAGTAGCCACAGGACTAGTTATCACTTAAATAAAGACAGCAAATTGTACCAAAGTAGTAGGTCTCTTTATGGAAAATAAAGTACTCATATGAAGAGGGAAAACTTTCATAGTTGAATGATTTCAGCTTTAAAAGATTAATGAGTAAATAGTTATGTGTGTCAAAGCAGACTCCCTCTCTATAATTAATGACTAGGGGTTATCTTTTGGTGCGTAGGGGATTTTAACTTTTTTTTTTTTAAAGATTTTATTTACTTATTTCAGACAGAGAGAGAGAGAGCATGAGCTGTGGAGGGAGGGGCAGAAAGAGAACCAGACTCCCTGCTGAGCAGAGAGCTCAACGTGGGGCTCAATCCCAGAACCCTGGGATCATGACCTGAGCCAAAGGCACTTTACCGACTGAGCCACACAAGGCACCCTGGGGACTTTAACTTTAAAGATACTATTATAGGGACGCCTGGGTGGCTCAGTTGGTTGGACGACTGCCTTCGGCTCAGGTCATGATCCCGGAGTCCTGGGATCGAGTCCCGCATCGGGCTCCCAGCTCTGCGGGGAGTCTGCTTCTCTCTCTGACCTTCTCCTCGCTCATGTTCTCTCTCACTGTCTCTCTCTCAAATAAATAAATAAAATCTTTAAAAAAAAATAAAAAATAAAGATACTATTATATGATACTTAATGCGCACAAAAGAATATATTCAAATATATTAAGTCATGAAATATAATAATAAAATAAACTACAAACACACCACTAAAACTAAGAACTAGAATCTAAACTGCTGAATCATTGTGCTCTACTCTGATCCCTCCTTCCTGCTTTCATCAAATAACTGACCTTGGTTTTATGTTCAACATGCACTTAGTTTTTATGTTTTTTTTAAACTATATATGTGATTTTGCTTATTATTGAGCTCTATAAAATTGATCTCATATTTTATGTAGCCTTCTGTGTTTGTTTTGTTTTTTTCACTCAACATTATGTTTCTAAGGTTCATCCATGTTTAGTGTTCATTAATTTTTACTACCATATAATATTTCATTGTGTTTATTACTCTGTTGATATTTGGGCTGTTTTGGATATATTATGAACAGCACCTATATGAATATTTATTTTAATGTTTCTTGGAACACATGTGCAAGATGTGTTTTAACCATATATACCAAAATGTAGAACTGCTGAATTCAGGTAATCCTCCTCCTGGAGACTAGCATAGTTAAAATTTTACAATGGTACTCCTCTTCTCAGTCTAAATTTATGCAGATATCTCTTACTAACATCATAAACTTCTGCCAGTTAGATCATTTTCCATTTGAGGTTTTTGGGTTTTTTTCCTAATGCTATTTTTATTTTCTTTTGTTTTTTTATTCTATCAAATGTGTGTGAATCTGATAAAGTCTTCTTTGTATGAAAATAAAATCATTAAGATTCGTAAGAATGAAAATATGTTCTTGAAAAATTTATAAATCCTACCTGCATTCAAATTGGAATAAATCAGCCTGAAATTCATAAATATAAACAAAACAACAAAACAAAAAACTGTAAGGAACATTGACAGTCAGGAACTCAAAACGGTTGCACATGTTTATCCTATAAGGGGTCTACAATGAAACAAAAGGATAAAGACTGCATGTCCAAACCCAAATGCAACCCCGTAAATCACATTTCAGGTCAGGCCATGTAACAGTGGGGCGATTCAGTAAATAAATTAAAACAATTCTTGTTTTCAATAATTTCCTAAGTCAACATTTGGAATAATGAAAAACTTATCTTTAACTCCAAGAAATCTGGGAAGTTATTAGTTAAAGCAAATGTGCTGTACTACTGTTCTACACCTGGCTAAAAATAGTATTAAGTCTTGAGGACACCCATGAACACTGAACAGACTCTCTAAATATAGCTTTTTCTTTCTCTAAAAGCATTTAAAAATATGCTATCTTTTGTGGAACTTGGCCCATTGTAAAGGGCACAAGGACATTAAGATCAGTGACTTTTAGGCCTCATAAAGCTTTGAAATATTTTCTTAGTTCGGCAACCCACATTTTGAAGACATGAAAACTGAAGCCCAAGAAATTCAGTATTTTGCCCAGCATAATATGGTAAAACAAGTAATAATGATGCACTCAAACCTCTCTGTCTTCTAAATCCATTGAACGTGGATGGCATGTAGTAGCTTTTAATACCTTCTTATTTTCATCTCCCTGAACAACACATTTCTTCTATGGCTTATCCTTTTTGCTTAAGAGGGATGATAACTCACTATAAAATTTAGCTATAACTAAATTTTAAAAATTTTGCTGTTTTATAACTCATTTTGAGCTGCTTTTTTTTGTTGTTGTTAAAAATATGCAAGGACATTTTCTTTCCTTCTTGAAATGCCTCTGCCTGCATTTACAATTTTTTACTGTTGAATTATTGAATAGTAATAAGTACAGAAGTACAGAAACACATTCTAGTAGAGAAAGTAAGTGTTAGGGGCAACATGGTGAACAGTACAGTTGACATAACTTAAAGGGAGATGAAGACAGAAGGAAGAGAACAAAAATGTGATTTGTTCATAAAAATACATGGCAAGTTAATGTTTGGCTGTTGGCTACACTCAATACAACATAGCCTAACTTAATTTAAATTCCAGATTAACTTCTGTTGTTTGCATTGCCATAGACTAGGGATTAAACAAAACAACAGAATTTTTAATGTTCCACCATTTTGTATTCATTTCCTAAAGATTTCTACAGGACTTTAAAAAAAAAATAGAAACCAAAAGACTTGTCTTTGAATTATTTTCCCTGCTTCTTTGCACTTTAATAAACTGATAAATGGAATTTATCTGAATATTTATAACTACTTCTATCCCGTAATTTTCAAAGCACTAGGGATTGTGTGTGTGTACAAATACACATATAAACACATTTTGTATTAAATGCTGTGCTACCTTTGCAAACATGAAATAAAGTTTTCAATCAAAAAATTATTATTGTCATCTAGATGAAAATCAGATATGATAGTGGGGCCAACCACTGGTAAGTTTAAAAGCCATCCTAGATGATTTATATGTGCAGCAGGATTGAAGGTCTTGCTTTAGCTGAAGTACTTAGAAGTATAAGCAAGCATGGCTCTAATCTCATATCTGAGATCTGTTTTTTTTTATTTGATTATAGCTGATAACAATATTACATTAGTTTAAGGAGTACAACATTGTGATTCAATACTGTACATATTATGCTCTGCTCACTACAAGTATAGCTACCATCTGTCACCATGCAATGCTATTAAATTATCATTGACTATATTCCTGTGCCTTTTATTCCTGTGATTTACTCATACTATAACTGGAAGCCTG
Organism: Mustela nigripes; assembly: GCF_022355385.1. NCBI lineage: Eukaryota > Metazoa > Chordata > Mammalia > Carnivora > Mustelidae > Mustela > Mustela nigripes. Next base: position 142,576,049 of record NC_081559.1, read on the forward strand.
TATCTCCCACTCCCCTTCACCCATTTTGCCTATCCACCCCTGTAATCATCAGTTTGTTCACTGTATTTATAGGTCTGATTCTGCTTTTTGTTTGCCTGTTTGTTTTGTTTTTCAGATTCCACATTTGAGTGAAATCATACAATATTTGTCTTCTGAGACCTGTTTTATTTAGAGTTCTTTGGCAAATGCTTCTATGTATTTTAATACTCTTTAGCTATGCTATAAAAATACCAAAAGCTGGTGTGAATTAATGAAGTGATATGCAAAAACGAAAGCCTACAAGATAGGATAAGCATGGGGTCTTCTAATTATCACTCAAATAAGTTTTGTTGATACAAACATTGTGGAAATTAAAGACACTAATAATTCATTGTGCTGGAATCAAAATCTTCTGGTTATGTCAGTACAAAAGAAATCCTAATTTGTACCACAAAGGTAATGAACTAAAAAAAATGTTATTTGTTAAATACTTACTTAGTACCCTGCACTGTACTTATAACACTTTTCCGAAATTTGGGGGACAAACAAGAGAAATAGAAATTCTCCATGCTCAAGTAGTTTATACGTTGGTCGATGAAATATCTCTATTTTGAGATCTTTGAAATTCTCATTTTATTGTAACTTCATCATATAAGTTGTTTTTCTATTTATTAAAATCAATATTTACCACCTTAGATGTTTCTTAAATGTTCCTAATAATGAAATTGTGCCATAATGATAATTTCCAGTACTGATAATAGAGTTGATAATAGAGATGCTTGATATTGATAGCAAGGTGATTTTGATAATCTACAAAATGTCACGAGGTTTTTCATAATAACAACTTGTTTCTTAGACAAAAAGGCACTTACTATTTGTCTTCTCATTTTATAAAAAACTTTATTAATATTGATTTTACCACATCATAAAATTCATATTTTAAAATAGTTTGCTTTGTGATTATCTCATTTTAAAACTATTCTTTATATAACTACTATATATGATGTAAATATTCATAGATATTTTTCAGTGGCTAATACATTTTTAATTTCTTTAAGTATTTATTTAATTTATGTTGCTGTTCTTCAGCATTCCCTTTTCTCTCTGGAGCCTATCCTACTAATTTCAAAAAGCCTGAAAATTCTGAAAATCCCACATGAAGTGATGTATGAAAAATCTTAAAATATAATGGTGGTAGAGAAAGAGAGTATTAAACATTGTGCTGAAGATTATTCCATTAATAAAGAGATTAATCAGTGCTTCTAACATTTGGACATAAAATAAACATAAAAATGACATTTTCTCCTTTTTTTCATTTTTTTAAAAAGATTTTATTTATTTGAAAGAGAGAGGGAGAGAGCACAAGTGGGCGGCAGAGGCAGAAGGAAAGGGAAATGCAGACTCCCCGCTGAGCAGGGAGCCTGACAATGGGCTCAATCCCAGGACCCCAGGATCAGGACCTGAGCCAATGGCAGACACTTAACCAACTGAGCCACCAAATACAATGGTATTTTCAATAAGAGGTTATTAAATACTATATAGAAAACTCATATCTGCAAAGCAGATAATTGGCAATGATGATACATATATTAAAATATGTGATAACATAATCATATATATCATAATCATATGTGATAACCTATATTAAAATATGTGATAACATAATCATAGCAACTTTTTTTTTTTTGCTGAAAAGAGGCATATTGGAGTGCTTAAGCACTGTTTCAATTGGAATAGATAGTTAAACATTTTGCAAAAAATACTTGATTGCAGAAGAGGAGATAATAGCATGTGTGTGAATGTGTGTTTTCAATTAATGCATTTTCATTCATTGAGAAAAGAAAAGAATGTCAGATTTTTAAAAATGTGACATTGTGAAATGTTAAAGTACCATTTTTAGACTTATTTCTGCTGCTGCCTTTCCGTTAGCATTTACCAAAAAATGCCATCTTATCCAAGTTAGAGATCTAGGAGCAATCCCAGGATTCTCACTGAGGGGCACTCTACTTACATGTTCCCCATTCAATAAGTCACAAATTCCTGGCCCTCCTATTTCAGACAGCTCTCTACAACATACACCAGCTCTTTCCCTGTCTAGTCCGAACATCTCTGCCTTAGCCTCCTACTGAAGTCACTTCTAGTTCATTGTGAACAGGATCATTTTTAAACCTTCCTCAGTCCTAAACAGCTGAGCTGCACTTTTGGAAGCTTTACACAATGTCTTATTAGATGTATTAAAATGTATCCACATCACCTACTCAGTGTAATTTATAGATAACTCTATGAGACTTGAGCAATGTAGCAGTTGATGAGTTGTACAAATATTAATGTTTGAAAAAATTACTTAAAATTTTCATCTCAGTTTTGCAGATCTTTTTTGTATTTTGAAACAATTTTTTTTTTTAAAGATTTTATTTATTTATTTGACAGAGAGAAATCACAAGTAGATGGAGAGGCAGGCAGAGAGAGAGAGAGAGAGAGAGAGGGAAGCAGGCCCCCTGCTGAGCAGAGAGCCCGATGCGGGACTCGATCCCAGGACTCTGAGATCATGACCTGAGCCGAAGGCAGCGGCTTAACCCACTGAGCCACCCAGGCGCCCCTGAAACAATTTTTTTTTAAGGTGTCAATTTAGTAAGTCCTTCTCAAACACCTGTTCCCTGGTGAGTGTGCTTTTACTGTCAGAGGCTGGACAGCCCTGAAAGAGGCATCTAAAGGACCATCACTTGGATGAGTACCAGATCTGTGGGAATTGGAATGTAAAATGTTTCTTGAACAAATCTAGAAATCAAGGAAAAGATAGTGGTCTCAGTTATGCTGTATATCAGATGATAATATTAAAAAGTCAGGTACTATAGGGATGTTAATAAAATATCATACGGGTATGTCTTAAAACAGTATGTGAACTTCTTACATACTTAAAAAGAAATACTGCTAACCAAAAAAAAAAAAAAAAAGACGTTTAGCATGCTCCAAAACGAATGTTGGAAAATGACAGGTGGGTTTGTAAGTGGTCAAATCACCTACTAGTTTCATTACCTAATGTTTCTAAATCCTTGTTATTTCATCTTTAAAAGTGAGATAATGAGGGACGCCTGGGTGGCTCAGTGGGTTAAGCCGCTGCCTTCGGCTCAGGTCATGATCTCAGGGTCCTGGGATCGAGTCCCGCATCGGGCTCTCTGCTCAGCAGGGAGCCTGCTTCCCTCTCTCTCTCTCTCTGCCTGCCTCTCTGCCTACTTGTGATCTCTCTCTGTCAAATAAATAAATAAATAATCTTAAAAAAAAAAAAGCGAGATAATGAGAGTACCTATTTGACAGAATTGTTGAGAAATTTAAATTATATAATTCTCATGAACTGTTTAATGTGGAATCTGGCATATACTCAATATTTTGTTATTATTGATAAAGCACTAGCAAGCAATAACTGTTTCATTATTTTTATGGTCATTGTTGCAACTTGGAGCAGACTAGACAATACTACTGAGCTTAATTTGACCATTCATTGTTATTTTAAAGATGGGAGAGTTAATAATGAATTATTTTGAAAGGTGTCAGTGTTCTAACATCCTTTCAAAAGCTAAATATTTATTTAATATAGAAAAAAATATTCTTAATTCAATGAGAAAGAGTAGATGTTAAAAGTATCTTTCCTCCTTAGAATCCTACAGACCCAGAAAAAAAGGTAAGACAAAGGATATAGAAAGCATGATATAATAAAGAATAGCACCAGCCCTAGGCTTTTGATGCTTTTGTAATTTTGATGTGAATAACCCCAGGCTCCTATTCTAACATCAGTACTACCACAGACTGTGTAAGACATGGTCAAGTCGATTAACCTCTCTCTGCTTTAGTTTCTTCATCTGTAAAGTGCAAGTAATATTACTTATCACTTGCCAGCCAGCAGTACTTCTTCAGCTAATTGACTGTCTCAGCAGGGATGTTGCAAAGATTAGCTGATAAATGATTTATAAACCCTTTGAAATATTAAATAAGTGATGTAAAAAGCTCTAACAAGAGGACAGAACAAATTATTCCATGCATTAATTTGCTACTTAATCATATATATATATTTTATTTTAAAAAACACCCCTAAAAAAGAGGTAGCCCTCAGTACAGTGAAAATAGGATAGATTACTAGGGATTCTAGAGTGCTTTTTATTGCTGTTATTAAAAAAAAAAACCCCTGTTATAATTAAGAATATATAGAAGAAAAAGTGTATTAGAGGAAATGATTATAGTTCACCTCCCTAAATTGCGGGAAAGTCTTCGAGAAAGGAAAACAACTGAATAAAAACAAGGGAACACACTTTCTTAGATGACCTTTACCATTAACAATGGTATAACCTTGACAATTTTATTTAACCAATAAGGAGTTTGAGTAAGATAATTAAAAACACATCTACAAAATGTTTTTATATATGTATGGACAACAAAGAAAATCCTGTGCCATTCTCTGTAAGGGACTAAAAAATTAAAGACCCAAATCTCAAGGAAAATGTAAGAGAAGAGCAACAGGAAAGTAATTAATTCTTGCACAGTGCCAAATTAAACAAACACTATAATAAAGTTATTCATTATACCTGGAGATGGAAAGAGGGTGTAGTTTATAAATTCAGGTTGAGAGGTGAGTAGAATTTTGTTGTCATTGGGAGAGAAGGGCATTCTAAGTTGAGAAAACAGCATTAGAAAACCAACAGAAGACAAGATACATGGCAAGTGGTAGCTATGGATGAACATTAGTATGCACAAGAGAGATAGTTTAGGGAAATATATTAGTAAAGTAAGTTGGTTTCAAATTCTAGAAGGCCATGCAAAAAAAACAAAAAAAACAAACAAAAAAAAAACTGAACTATGTTTGGAGTGGGTTCCCAGGAGCAACTGAAGATTTTTGAGTGCTTTATGTTTTATAAAGTTTATTTTGGTAATAGTGTGAATGGTTAAGTTGGAGAATACATTTAGTTAAGTAATTAGCATATAATTGCAGTAGTCAAGAAAGAGATGATGAAGCCAGTGACCAGAGAAAAAATAGAAATGAAGAATATAAAATAGACATTGAATAGGTAGAATTAAAACAATGAGGTTTGAGAAATTATTAGATGTAAAGATGAAATGTGAATAATTATTGGGATGGAGTAATTGAAGACAATCATAAGATTTCTATCATAGGTGCCTGAGAAAATAGTGGTAATGTACACTAAAATAATGAGAATAATGAATAATTTGGGGGTGGAGTTGGAGAATACAGCAAAGAGAATCCATTTTGAACTTAACAAATTTGAGTTTTTGAGGACAATCATGGTGGAATATTTAGTACACAATAAAAATTCTCAAGCTAGGGCCACCTGGGTGGTTCAGTGGGTTAAGCATCTGACTCTTGCATCCAGCTCAGGCCATGATCTCCTGGTGGTAAGATCCAACCCTATGTTGGGCTCAGTGCTCAGTGGGGAGTCTGCTTCAGATTCTCTCCCTCTGTCCCCATCCCTGCTCCCCTGTGTGTGAAATAAATAACAAATAAATAATAAAATCTTAAGAAAAAAATTTTAGGGGCATCTGGGTGGCTCAGTTGGTTGAGTATCTGCCTTCAGCTCGGGTCATAATCCCAGGGTCCTGGGATTGAGCCCCATACTGGGCTCTCTGCTGAGCAGGGAGCCTGCTTCTCCCTTACCCTATGCTCTCTCTCTCTGTCAAATAAATAAATAAAATCTTAGAAAAAAGAAAAGAAAGAATTTATCAGTCTATACTTCAGAAAATTATCAGGCCCCTCAAATGATAGATTTGATAGTCATCTATGTACAGGTGCAGTTAAGACTATGGGGGTAAAAGAGATTATCAAACAGAACATAAAGAATAACAAAAAGAGTAAATATTATTTAAGAGGTAAGCGGAGGGAAGAACAAGAATAAATACAAGAAAAGATTACAGGGAAATCAAGAGCAGTAACTTTGGTAGCTAAAAGAGAAAAACATCAAGAAAAGAGAAATAGCAATGTAAAATGCTGTATACAATTTTATATATGTGATTATTGTAAAAAACCTTGAATTTTGTGATTAATCTGTAATGGTTTTTCTTTGAGAAAGCAATTCTGGTAAATTAATAAATATTTAAGTCAAATTGCAAAGAAAATAAAAATAGAGGGAAATAGGAAAAATTAGTACCTACCTCTTTTCCTCTAAGTTTTGGGGGTAAATGAAAGTAAAACAGATGTCTTTAAGAACATACAGAGTTAAAAGATGAAATATATCTTTAAAAGGGAAAATGTAAGCAATTTTATAGGCATTTGAGAAATAGGGAGAAGCAGCAGAGGGCAGAAATGAAGGAACAATAATGGGACAGAAGATAGAATCAAAAGCACTAGTCAGGTATTAATGTTGTGCAAAAGAACTCTTTAATAAAGAAACAGACAATTTCAATGTGAGGCTAAAGAAAGAGGAATTGAAAATTATGTAGGATGACCTTGGTCTTCTTCATAAATTCATTAGGCAAGATTTTCTGTGGAGAATAAAAATTTGAAAGAATTTGGAATATAAATAAGACTGAAGAAGCACAGAAAAATAAAGAAATTGGTGTTGTTAGAGATGGTAAAGAGGTCAGCTAGAAAGGAACAAAGGGATTTATAAGTAGCTTTGAGGTCATTTTGAGGTCACCTAATTAGACAGTGAAATTATTTTCTAAAGGAATATAGCCTGTACTTCTGACTTTGTAACATTTTTAGGCTTAGATTAGGCTTAGATTTCTTATTACAAAGTTTTGATTTGTTAAGCATTGTGGAAAGGAGAAAAAAAGATTTGAATCTGAGCTAAAAGAAGTTTCAGAGAATTTAAGTAATGATAAAAATAAGTAGATTATGAGTTTATAAAACCAGTGCGAAAATGTTCCCATTTCAAAAAAAAAGAAATGTGTATCTATGTATATCCAGATAGATAGATATTATATATCTTGGTGCATATCTGTATATAAACCCTTGAATGAAGACATAAGGGTCAAAACTATCACATCACTGGGATCAGAGATGAATTGATAAATAGAGAAAAGATTGAGAAGAATAATCATTAGTATCAAATATTGAAACTTTTCTGAACCTGAGAATTTTCAATATACACTGAGAATGAGGGAGAAAGTGAAGAACTTCCTTCAACTAAGGCCAATGGGACACCATGTCTAATAATATTAGTCAAAATTTATTGTGAAAACCATCAAAGACATTCTATTTTTTTTTTTCTCATATTCGGCAGGATTCATTCTAGCAATATTTTTGTGATAGAAATGTCAATGACTTGGATTCAGAATAAAAAAGGATTTGACTTCACCTAGTTAATAAAAATTGCCATCTCTCTGTGTGATATAACTCAGTGTATGAGATTGCTTTTTGAAAGAATGCTTTTGATGGGACACTACCCAAACTCTTCAGAAGTGCAATACCTGTTCTTGTTATACTATGTAATACTGAGCATATTGTGCAGGAATTGTAATTATGCCTTAACAGAGGAAGATTTATAGAATTTTTTAAAGTTGTGGCTGTTAATAGGATTGCGGTTTTTATTTCTTCCTTGTCTTTCACTCCAAAGTGTCACTAGAATACAGCTCAATTCAAGGAAAAAGGGAATTGAGGTAGCTTTGAGTTCTAGAACTTTGTTCTAATCTCCACATTTAGTGTGAAGCCCTCTGATCTGTGAGATTAAGGGGTTGTTTTTCGGAAACAAGTTACTAGATTCTTAAGCCTGAATTACATAAACAAGAAGAAATTATAACAGGAAAAGGAAAGAGAAAAAGATGGATAGTACTTAGCCTGGAAATAGAGGAGCTGATATTTCCAGATTATTTTAGGAATCAAAAATTTGCTTAGTTAGGTGTGCCAGGGTCACTCAGTGGGTTGGGTCTCTGCCTTTGGCTCAGGTTATGATCTCAGGTTCCTGGGACTGAGCCCCAAACCGGGCTCTCTGCTTGGCGGGGAGCCTGCTTCCCCCTTTCTTTCTGCCTGCCTCTCTGCCTACTTGAGATCTCTCTCTGTCAAATAAATAAAATTCTTAAAAATTTTACTTAGTTAAATTCTTTACCAAAAAGTTTTCTTCTATAATCTATAGTGTTGATCAGACAGTTTCCTACTACGATGAATATCAACTATTTTCAAAATTTTGTCCCTGGACTCCAGCAGGTCACCCAAACCCTCTCAGTCAGTTCTCTGAGATACTCTCATTGGATTCACAAATTCAAAATAATTTTCATAATAATACTGATGATATTTGCCTTTTTACTTGGTAGACACTGCATGAATGGTGCAGAAGCATGGTGGGAAAAACTGCTGGCACCTCAGCGCTAATCAAGTCAGCAACTCAAAACTCTACTGTAACCCTGGTATTTTTCACCATCACACACTCACAGTTAATATTTTTAAAATGCTGGATTTACCTACAGATATACTTGATGAAGCAGTAAAAAATGTTATGTCAAGTCTTGTCCCCTGAGTACACATCTGTTTAACACCTTTGTGATGGGAAGTCACAAGAAGCATCTCTGCCAGATACCAAAGTGGATGGTTGTCTCAAGTAAAGTACTTTGGTGACTACTGGGGTTGAGAGCTGAACTAGCCACTTTTTCTTAAGTCACCATTTTTACTTGAAAGAACAACTGACAGGCAAACTGTAGTTTTTCAAACTTGGATATTTGGCAGAGATTTTCATTGAAAATGAACAAAATGAGCTTGTCAGTTCAAGGGAAGCAAAATCCAACTGTAATCTGCTGGAAATGATGAAATCTGAGCTTTCAAACAAAAATTACAATTTTGGAAAATTTACTATCTGCCCCTGTGAACTTGTCAGTTTCCCAATCCATAAAGACTTTCCTGCTGAGATAGGTGGTGTTACTAACAAATGTGATATTTCTAATATCACATTAATATAAATTATAATATTAAAAGTATATATTATATGTATGTATATATATACACATATATATATGCATAAGCATAAGATCCATTTAAAGTGCAAGGTAGACAACACATTTTAATGAAACAGTATGGAAAGCATATTGATATGGTTGTATGATTCCACATTGTTAAAAAAAAAAATCCACGATCATCTGAAAAGGCTATTAAAACTCTCCTCACATTTCCAACTAAAAAAAAAAAACTGTGTAAGTCCAGATTTTCCTCATATACTTCAACTAAAACAACATATTGAGACAGATTGAATGCAGAAGCAGATACGAGAAACCAGATGTCCTTTATAAAGCCAGACATTTACAGAAGTAAGCCAGAGAATTGCAAAATGTAAAACAATGCTATTCTTGTCACTATTTTTTTTCTTTGGAAAACATATTTCATTTCATTAAAAATATATTATTTATGGAAACATGTAATGGGTTTATTATTTATATTTTAAGTAGATTAATAAATATTTAAAAATTTTTCAGTTTTAATTTCTCATATGATAAATATTAGCAGCTCTAACTACAGAAACAAAAACTCACTAGTGTTTTCAATAATTTTTAAGAATGTAATGGATATTTGAGACCAAAATGCTCCAGAAATACTAATGTAGATCAAGCCCTAAGCACATAGTAAACTACTCAGAAGCTTTTAACACACTTCACAAGATCTCATAAAGTAACAATTGAGAAGTTATATAATTGCATTTGTAATATGGGACAGGAAGAATTTTCCTTCTCTTTTAAACTAAAAGAAACCATACCATTCATACTAGAGAGAAGACTTCAGTGCCTGCTGATGGCATTCTCTCCATTCTTTCTTCCAAGTCTGTGAGTCTCATTTCATGTGTCCCCATTTACAGGAGTAAAATTAGCATGTTATCTAGTCACCATTTGGCTCATGACTCAATGTCACTATAAAAATCATTTTAGCAGCTTCATAGGCCCAACTTCTTTTAAGATACACATCTATGTGGAATGCTTCAATTTATTTGATATAGGAGACGTAAGTACATACTTTTCCTAGTCTCTTGCAATCTATCTAAATCTGTGAAAACTACAAGGGTAAAATCTTTTGGTTTAGTCTCTCAAATAATTTGTATATTATATTTTAAAAGGTAAAGAGCATAAACAAGGGAAAGACCAACATGAATCTCAGTTTAGAAATCCATTATACAAATGGAGAATTTTTAGAATACCAATATACTGTTTCTTTTGTTAAAGAGTGAGAAAGTGAGATTTTTTTTAAGAAGGGAGAAAAGAAAGAGCAAGTTTGTTCCTTAATCATGAATTTTGATTGGCTTTTTAGATATCAATATTTGGAGATTTATGCTTTAAAATTTAATATAACTTTAAATGGTATAGTAATTAAATAATAAAATGTGTTTCTTTCTCTCTAATCAGACTATGAATATCAGTATAATTTAGTTGTTTTCTATAACTGGATACAAAAAAAATACCGTTTTATTTTGCTGATATACAGTACTACCATTTTGCTTTATCTACAAAATTCTAATTATAGCAACATAAACAAGAAACTTTAATGGAGTCCACTTTTGGTAAATTTTGCAGGTTTTATTCTGATTATTTTTATAAGGCCAGAATTCATGCTAATTGCTATTCTATTAAATCTCTACCAGCTGCTTACATTAGATTTTTAACTTTTATCATTTTTTGTTATCTATTAGACATAATCATTTAGCAGTAGTGTCCCCAGAATATCTTAGCAAAATTATGAAGTCATTATACAGCAGTGTATTTGGTGTAAAAGATATTTCCGGTCTCTGGCAGTTGTTTCACTAAAGACCTAGGCCTAAATGTTTAACTGAAAGAAAAAATAACATAGCTGCCATACATGTAAAAATAACAGTTTTTCAGCACCTAATGAGAATTTGCTAAAAGAACTATAATCTTGGAAATAGAGGGGGGAAAAAGAGAGCTCAAAGCATCTATACATTTTGTTTAAAAATATAATTGTATTCTTCCTCATTCATGTATTTACATGTGTGCTATTTGTCAGGTATTTTTCTTTTTTACTGAAAAATAAGTCTATTGTCCAGAGGGAAAAATGTAATAAAAATGAAATACTACTTTTATGATTATTATTATAATAATTATAATGGACCATAATTGAATGCTCCAAACTCAGCACATCAATCTAGTAACTGTGTTTTATAAGTACTTAAAAAGAGAAGTTTATAGGGATAAGCTCTTTTCACAAATGCCATTAGTGTCTTTCAAGCCAATTGAAAACCATATATATACATTTTAAAGGAGAACACAATATACGTTTACATCTGTCAAAACCTTGTTTCTTATTCTGTGTCCTTGTTACTTAAGAGAACACTAAGTGAAAATTCAAGTTAAGTTGTTGGCTCCCCTGTTTAAAAGTAGAATTACTGCCAGGATCCTTTAACATTCCCAGAGACACAAATCATAACACAGCACACATTCTTTTAATTCACATCTTCTCATGGGAAATGTCACTACTTTTATCTCTCATTCTTGATATTTCAAATCTCCTTAAAACTATTAAAAGCACAGTAAAATCCCCATAGTCACATGTATTATTATGACAGTCTATGTAGAAAAATGATAATGGCAAAAAAAAGAACTTCTATTGCAAAATAACAATGTTTTTCTATGCAAAACTTACAGAACCTGGGTTAAGTCATAGTTCTGTGTGTTATTTAGCAGTCACTTAGTATCTCTGAGACTTATTTTCTTCATCTGAAAATAAGGATATTTTTGCCTACTCCATAGCATTGCTATCAGATGAGAAATGATAGCAGTTGTGCTTTAAAAAAAAAAAAAAAAAAAAAAAAAAGCCTGTGATTTAAAAAGCCATAAAGGGACTGAGAGTGAGAAACAGTAACAGTGATTGTAAGACAAACTCATTCCTGTAACTCCACCTTTCCTTAAACTTTTATGAGATAATATTAGGTTTATATGCATGTCCAATTCTAAATCGCCAAATAGCATAAAAATTAGATTTTCTAATTTCTAGAAAATTAGAAATTTTAAAATTTCTAATTAGAAATTAGAAATTATTTCTCATTTTTCTAATTCTTAATTGGTTAATGGTGGTAGAATAGATAATGAAAAACACTAAATTACTCCAAGGTCAAAACCTTTATTCATACTTGTAACTCCCTCGCAGACAGGCAACCTGGTAAAGTAGAAAAATGAAGTGAGACTTTGTAGACCTTCATTCCAGACAATTAACTTTCTGGATTTTTAGGATTTGGTAATTGAGTATAATCAGGGAAGAGGGAACTTCTCTGTGGCTACTGATGAAGGACGTCTATTTTTTCTTCATTGTTTAGTTTTATTCAACATACTTTTATTTTGCACTGACTGTATGCAAAGGACTCTATTAGGGATTGTATGTAACTAAAACATTGAAATGTAGTTCCTATCTTGTCAGAGCTTATGTTTAGTCTAGAAGGAGAGGTCACTATAATGCTAGTTAGAATTTAAGTGGCCTCTATGACAGACACAAATCAAGGCCCATATGGGATTGCCAGCTGAAAAGACAGGGAAAAGAAGACAAAGACAAGGTGGCATTTGGCTGAATTCTGAGGGCTAAATCCATTTCAACAAGCAAGTTTGTCAGAGGAAGGCATTCCAGGTAGAATCACAGACTTGAGCAGTAGTGCCGCAGAGCATCTCTGGAAAAATATTTTACATTATTCTGCAACATACCAGGTATGAGAGCTAGTGATTGAAGTTAAAGCAACAAAAGAGGGTTCTTTCCAGATTATGGAAAAACTCAGCAATAATCCTGGGAAGAGCTTTTCTGTGCTTTACAGGCAGTAAATATGAGGGACATCCAATACAAATCAACATACCTGGCAAGTGATTAGACATGGCTATCAAGTGAGAGAAATAGGCAAAAGTATGCTCCAACATAGTATATTAGTAAGGCCAGTTTATTCAGTGTTCTGTTGTCATTTTGTTTTGTTTTATTGAATTTGAAATGCTTAAGCAAAAGCAGGTGAAAATATCTATTTAGCAGGCAGTTGCCCTTGTGTGTGAAGGGCCTGGGGAAACAGTCTCAAGAGGAGATGCATACTTTTGCATTATCCATTGTGAGGAATTAGAAGCCGTGGATTAGATGAGCTTTTCAAGTTAGAAAGGAGAGAAAGAAAAAGGGTCAAGGACTGATCTTAAATTCCTATAAAATGTCCCCAGGAAGAGAAATCTGTGAAGAATACAAAAGTCAAATAGGATAGAACCAGGATAGTAAAGTGACAGTTGTTGTGTTTTGTTGTTGTTGTTGTTGTTGTTGTTACTGTTGTTGCTGTTATTGTTGTTGCTGTTTTTTATCAGCACCCACCATATGCTTAATATATTAGGCTTTTTGGATACATAATCCAAATGAATTCTCATAGCTACCTTAAGAGCTAAGTATATTTATCACAATTTATAGATGAAACAGTGAGTATAGAAATATTAGATATAGCATAACAACTAAATGGAAAGTCTAGATTTGAATACAGATAGCTATAATAATACCTATAACACTACCTGTAATATTCTTGCCTCTATAGCTTGCAATATGTGCTAGGAGAGATTTTCGAGGAGAATGTAACTGTAATGTCATGTATCGTAGAGAGACCAAACCAGGATGGGCACTTAAAAGAAATGTAATAATTAAGCAGTCACTTAATGTTAATACAAATCATTTTCGTGATCTCTAAGAAAGTAATCTCCATAAAACATACTACGTAAAAGCCAATGGAATACAGACTTTTTAAAGGGTTGTTCAAAGAAAGTGAGATAATAAAAGTAGCTGAACCTTTCTGAGAAATTTAATAAAGGAAAAAGATGGTTGTGTAAAGATGTATGAAAATTGAATAAAGAATATTTGGTTAAATGATTGGTTTTTTGTTGTTTTCTGGTTTTGCTTTTTTAGTAAGAGGACTTGAACATGCTTACAGGCTTACAGGAGAAATGCAGAGGAGAAAGAAGACTCAAATTATTGAGGAAAGCAAATAAGGGAAGGGGAGCAAGGAGCTACAGGAGGCAGCAGGAAATAGATCAATAGCATGCCTTAGAAAGAAAGAAGCTAGTTCATTTAGGAAAGAAAGAATAGTGTTTTACAGAGAAATGTGTTTGAGAGAGGAAGAAATTTAAGAGAATATGCAGCAGATGTCCTGTATCTTCTCAGAGAAGGAAGATGTAAAGTCATCTCTTAAGGCAGTGGTATCTGGTTGTGTGGCCTGGAAAGCATTTGGAATTCTTCCCACAGAGAAAAGCATAAGGAAGAGTCAAGGAGAGGTGAAAAAAAGAATTTCTGAACAACTCAGAGTGTATACTAATAATAGAGTCAAAAATTTCTAGTTGAGCCAATTGGCACAATTTTGTGACTTTTTCTGGTAACACTCAGCTACCCAGTTAATGAGATCAGAGAAAGTGCACGATGTTGTTTTCCTAGATTTAGGAAGATCAAGGTGACAGTAAGTCAAAGGGACTTCTTGATGCAAAAAAAAAAGTTACATGAAATTGGTTGGCAGTTGATCCAGACTGAACCTGGAGGAAGCTAAAAAAGGGTTAAAAGAACTAAAAACATAACCAGTGCGAAGAACAGTCATTAAGAAGAAGAGATAGGTGGTTATGGCCACGAAAGGAATCTCCAAATTCAGAATTTTAGAAATGAGGTAGTTTTAAGTGATGATTGTTTTTACATCTTCACTTTAAGTAGCATTACTCATCATGCCTTTCAGCTGTCCCCTTACTTATTAGAAAATGGAAGTCTAGGAGGTTCAAGTGATTTTCCAAAAGTCACCCTATGACTAAACCCAGGATCTTCTGAAGAGCATTTTGAAGTTTTAAATAAAATAATAGCCATTACCATATTCCCTTAAAAATAATGGTAAATGAATGAAAACCAATGTTATCGATAATATAGTCACAGTAAGCATATAATATAGATATATTTTCTATTTCAAAAGTGTATTATGGTATTACCCCCTCATTCCTTTTCATCTTCCTCTTAAAGAAGAGAAAATATAAAAGTTTCCTCTAGATTGAATTAATAGCTCCCTCATCAGTATGCATTAGGGGAAATCAGCCTAAAAGAATGTGCTACTGACAGCCATCCTAAATTGCAGTGTAAATCAAGTTATCAAGTTATTTCAGAGTGCAAATGTGCATGCCCATGATGATGTATGGGTTCCACCATTTTTGCTTCCCCCATATTTCTTATATTTTGAAAATATACCTTCTCTTGATTATTGATCTGCTTTTAATCTTTTTTTTTTTAGATTTTTATTTATTTATTTGACAGAGAGAGATTACAAGTAGGCAGAGAGAGAGAGGAGGAAGCAGGCTCCCTGCTGAGCAGAGAGCCCTATGCGGGACTCGATCCCAGGACCCTGAGATCATGACCCGAGCCGAAGGCAGCGGCTTAACCCACTGAGCCACCCAGGCGCCCCTGATCTGTTTTTAATCTTAAAGTACAATAAAATGTGATTGGAATATTTAGGAATAGGAGGAAATTATTTTAAAGTTCTGTTCAAATAAATTAATGCAACAATAAATGTATTTTTTTCTTATCTTGCTATACATCCTTCTTTTGACTTTTAGGGAAGGGCATAAATTTAAATATAGAAAAAAACGAAGATTTGTATTTGGTGTTTTTTTTAATACATATATCCTATTTTACCTTGAAAATATTTTTTTGGAAGATTCATTTTCATGGGCTCCTTTTTTGGAGGGGAAGCAGAGAGGGAGGGAGAAAGAAAATCTAAAGCATACTCCATGCCCAGCATGGACCCCAATGGAGGACATGATCTCACAACCCGGACATCATAACCTGAGCTGAAATCAAGAGTCTGACTTAACCAACTGTGCCACACAGGTACCCATCATTGAGTCTTTTTAAAACTTGAATATTTTATTTCAAAGATTCAGTCAAGAAAGATTGTTATTCCCTCAAGCAATCACTTAATAAAGGGGACCACAGGGAACCATCACCCTGGATTCAAAGTAGCTCTTTGGTCACTGACATTGCTTAGAATTGCTGGGGGGTGCCTGGGTGGCTCGGTTGGTTAAACATCTGCCTTTGGCTCAGGTTATAATCTCAGGGTCCTGGGATCGGCCCCTGTGTCAGAGTCCAGGGTCAGCGGGGGTGTGCTTCTCCCCCTCCCTCTCCCTCGGCCCCAAACACCTGCTTGCATACTCTCTCAAATAAATAAATAAAATAAAATAAGAATTGCTGGTATATGGTGATAATAAAAAGCAAACTAAATTTTGGTAAACTTCATTATTGTTCTTAGACTCTGCAGACAAAGTACTTGCATTCAGCTTATCTCTAGGATGGACCACTCCATTCCACCCTCAACCTTGGTATGCTACCAATCTCAAGTTCTCTCTGCAATTGAAGACTGACTAAAATGGTATTAGAGAAGGAGAATTTTATGATCTAAACTAGGTGCCCACAAGTTACGGTATTCAGGCCAAATCTGGTCCTATTACTATTTTTCCAAACACCGTTTATTACATTTATTTAACATATTTTACTTGGACTATTTTTGCACTACAGCCACAAAATTGAGTAGTTGGATTAGAGACCATATACCCCTCAAAGCCTAATTTATTTACTATCAGGCCTTTACAGAAAAAATTCCCTGACCTTGGATCAAGGATTAAAGTATTACTTGCTTTGTAGACATGTAAGCAAGACAATCATTTCACATGCATATTGTAGGCCAGTAATTTAACAAATGTCTTTGTGAAATGTTATCATTGACCAACATTATATTTACCTATAAGTTTTTCTTTGTTTTGTAGTCCCTGCTATGTGGATATTTGTTAGCAATGACTGATGTGGAAACTACATATGCAGATTTCATTGCTTCAGGAAGAACAGGTAGAAGAAATGCAATACATGATATCCTGGTTTCCTCTGCAAGTGGCAACAGCAATGAATTAGCCTTGAAATTAGCAGGTCTTGATATCAACAAGACAGGTGAGTTGTTTGACACACATCTTCTTCCAAGGTGGGATTATTTGTAGCATTTCACCGAAGAGGATTAAAACATGAAAAACCACCTTTGAAAGTAATCTAATAGCGTTACAAACAGTCTAAGGCAAGAAAAAAGTCAGTGACTAATCTCTTAATCACTCCTACTCCATGTTCAGTGACTTTTCTGTATAGGGTTTCCCACTCAAATGCAGAATTCTTAATCTTCTATTACTAATGCAATCAATAAAGCACATGGGTTTTAAAAAAATTCTAATCTATAAAAGCTCTGAAATTTCTACATAGAATATTTAACAAAGTAGGAACTCCCACCTTCAGTAACATTGGCCATTTCAAAGGAAAAGTTCTCTGGGACCAATTTTATTGAAAATGGAAGTAAAATTGTTTGTTACATCAAGGTCTTCAGTAAAAAGGTCACTCAGTTTTCTTTTCATGATAGAATGGGTTTGTGGAAAATTTGTCTTATTACCTGACTTTGCACTCTTCTTACCCAAGTACCAATGAAAAAAGTAAAACAAGACTGTAATATCAAAGTACTTTTGAGTATTTAAAAGAATGCCATTGCTTTTGCAGGATTTAAAAGTGGATGTATTTTCCTAACAAATCTTGTAAAAAAAAATAAATAACCTTTAAAAGTAAAAAAAGGAGTTCACGATTAAGGAACCACAGTGTTAGATACATGAAAAGCACTTATCAGTTTCTGGCTCATGGTAACCACTCAGTACTAATTTGCTATTAGAATTTTTATGGCAAAGCTTTCCAGTTATTGGAAAACTGAGTCAGAGTATATGTTAATGAAACAGTTTAACAATGTTACCCTAACATACCTAGGGACAGTACTTTATTCAGTGGTTAAAGGTCAGCAAGTCACATATTGGTCTTTTCAAATTCAAACTGAAAATAAACCTTTAACATTGACACCTTGGAATATACAGACTTATGTATATTTTAGATTTTGTTGTTTCCCTACTATTTATTACCAGAAGTTACTTATCAAAGTAACTCTCAGAAGGGGTTAAGGAAATTATTGCAATGTGGTGGGATGAGGCAAGTAAAATTTTTTCTGTGGTCTTTGAGAGTTTGCTAATTTTCTTTTATAAGATTTATATATATATATATTTTTTTTTTTAAAGATTTTATTTATTTATTTGACAGAGATCACAAGTAGGCAGAGAAGCAGGCAGAGAAAGAGCGGGAAGCAGGCTCCCTGTGGAGCAGAGAGCCCGATGTGGGGCTCGATCTCAGGACTCTGGGATCATGACCCGAGCCGAAGGCAGAGACTTTAACCCACTGAGCCACCCTGTCACCCCAAGATTTATATTTTTCTTTATATATTAATATTCTATTTAATCTGCATTAATTTTAGACACCCCTAATATTATTAACAGAGCAGTTCCATTTCTTCTTTTTTTGTCTTCCCTGAAATTGAGACTCATCAGCATCAAGACCTGTCTTATACAAGAGAATATATTAAATTATTATATAACAATGGAAGAAATTGATTTTTATTAATAAATATAATAAAATTATTTTATATTTTATATTAATGGTATTATTAAACAATTTAGAATAATTAAAATATCTTTATGCTATCAAATGTCTTTTTATCTAAACATTTCTAGATTTTAATTGCAATTCTCCAGGCTCCTAGAAATTTTTGTTTGTCTTCTAATCCTAAAGTCCAGGGCCAGGCAAAATATAAATAGTAAGAACTTTTTTATTATTCTAAGTACAAAGAACTAAAAATAATAACTGCAATACTGACAAATATATAAATGACAAATGAAATATCAATAGCTGAGTTGTGGGAGAGACTTCCTCTGTAACTCATGAATGTTTCAACTTCTTTTTAGTTTATACTCCACAATATTGCTGTCCCATGTTTACCTTAATTTGTTAACAAGCATGTATTTAGCAACGGCTTTGCAATTGCAGCTTTATGCTAAGGGCTGAGAAGTGTTCCGAGACACCTAGAAAGCCCCAAAACTCATGAGAGTCAAAGTCCTCATCTTGTATTTATGCAGTCAGTTTCATCCTTAAATATTCTACTGTCTTGTACCTGCCCTAATTTGACTTCATTCTTTTGATTACCAAAAGCTGTTCCTGTTCTTCAAATTTTTGTTGAATGCGAATCTACACATCTCAGATTCAGGCCATCTATACATCTACACATCTTGGGAGGCTGTTTATTGCTGTGAAAGTAGTTTATGAACTGTATATATATATATATATATATATATATATATATATATATACACACACATATGTATATATATGTACACACACACACACACACATATATACATATATATATGCCTGGTCATACCCAGAGAACTCCTTTAGAAACAGAAAATATATGTATTGGGGTACCTGGGTGGCTCAGTGGGTTAACCCTCTGCCTTCAGCTCAGGTCATGATCTCAGGGTCGGCTCTCTGCTGGGCAGGGAGCCTGCTTCCCCCTCTCTCTGCCTGCCTTCTGCCTACTTGTGATCTCTCTCTGTCAAATGAGTAAATAAAATCTTAAAAAAAAAAAAAGAAAATATATGTATTTATGTAGAACTGCTTTTAATTTCCCTAAAGTATGGTGTCTGGTGAAATGTTTTGTGTATACTTGTTAAGAGCAAAGGAGAAATTGCCTTTCAACATTTCCATTCAAAGAATGGAACAGCCCACTCACCTCTGTTCATTTGAATTATGGTAACAAACACTCAACAAACATTGATATAGTTTACATATTGAACACCCAAAAATATTTTGCTAAAACTCTAAAAAATCAGATGGGTTATCAACAAGTACTATAAATAATGTAAAATGCAATTTTTAATTATTTCTTAAAATAAGAAAGAAGTGAAAAGGTAAACGCTTCCCACTTTCGATTTCTGTCTAAAATCACTTCTGATTTCTGCAACCCGTAAAACTAGAAGTGTCATGATCTGGCTTTGAGATTTCCTAGCATAAATCATCACTGACCATTGTAAAAATTGTTATTCTTTTGTTTTGTGCCATGCTGTCCCAAGTTCATAGAACCAGAATTAGCCAACCTTAAAAAACACTAATTGAGGAACTGATTACCAATCAAATATACCTGTCTCTATGAGAATTTCAGACTTTTTGAGTATTTCTGAAATTTCTAATATGATATATTAAGAGTCAGTAAATATAGGCAATAGTTTTTCTTTTGCCTTTATCCTTTTTTTAATTGTCTCTTACAGAAGGTGAAGAAGATGCACAACGAAATTCCACAGAACAAAGTGGGGAAGCCCAGGGGGAAGCAGCAAAATCTGAAAGCTAACATCCCACTTTGATAACTTCAGCAACACCTGACAATGTCTCAAATCTCCAGGCCTGGCTGGAATGCATTTGTTTCCAAGAATGAAAGAGGGGGGAAAAAAGTAGCTGTGCTGCATTATAGGAATCTGCTCATTATCATGTCAAAAATGGGGGCAGAGGCTGTGGCTGCAGACAGACTTTTCTCTACCTCTGTCATTAGCAATGGTTGAAATCATGTGGCTTGTGTTTGGATATCACTTTGTATGGATCCTTTCACTTGACCATATGATAAAATGCTTGTAGAGAGTAGCACTGACCTAGATGATGATTCTTCCTGCAGCATCTGGCCCCTCAAAATGTCAGAGGATTTAATTGTGTCTAATTGCAAAGGGTTGGTTGAACCCCAGAGTTTAAATATCTCTGGTCCAAGTATTCACCCAGTAAAAGAACCATCCAGAAAGCACTGTTTTTAGCATTATGTATCTGTGTGTTCCTGCTGTGTTATTTACACTGTTTTGTATTGTACAGTATACACGCTCAGCACTGCCCCCTTCTTTGATTGCTCATGAGAAACAAAAATAATGTATGTTACTGTGAATTTTTATACCACTCATTTTTAAAAGGGCTGCCTTTTTCCTTCTCCACAGTGTGGTGGTGTACACAGGATAGATCATACTTTTTTTTAACTTAATCTTTCCCCTTGATCCACTGTTGATGAATTAAATCTAACCAATTCATCAAGACTTTTTTTGCTTTATTATAGAGGCATTTGAAAATATCCGCTAATGTGAATTTTACTTGAATTCAGTCTGTTTGATGTCTGTATAGACCAGAATCCAATATGCATATTTTGTTTTATTTTCAATTGGAGAACTTTTCCCAACTAATATATTTTTAAAAATTTTTAATTATGAGAATTTTAGAGAATCAGGATGGTGGGAAAGATAAGATAATTATTAAGAACAGGAAACTTTTTGTTCTAATGGAATCAAATTACTCAATGCTGTATGCTACTATTTAAATTGAGAGGACAACTTATCAGCATGGAGCTATAACAGATGGAAAAAATTATCTTGCAATCATGTGGACACCAATCACAAAAGTAAAGCCCTTGCATTGTGTTTTTCATGTCTTTTTTCAGCCCTATCAGATACAAATGTTATTATGCACTTTTTAATGTTTGTAAACTTTTACTAATAATTAGTGTGAATTGCATTCTGATACAATAATAATTATCATTAGAAGCTAACAAAATCCTCATTAATACTGTTGATAGCCTCTGCTGTGTTTTGACATCATGGTTCTTATATGGGAAGTTTCTGTGAGCTGTGTAATCCCATTGGTCAGTATTATAAAATCATTTATCAGTAGTAATAAATAAGGAACCGATAATATGCCCATGGCTCATGGATTACTGGACAAATAACAGATAACAGGAAGACCCTTTACAATAAAGAGCCCACTTAAATTATCCTTGAGGTCTTAGATACAGTCCCATTTGTGGTAGGTTAAACAGCATTTCCACAGATAATCTCCATAGATGTATCAGGAACTAAGCCCTCCTCCATAGCTGCCTATAGGATGAAAGGTCAGTCTACCCTCATCTCTCCTTACAGTACTTCCCAAATGAGTAGGATAAGGGCATGGGTATCATTTGGTCCTCATCATGTATTACTAGAAAAAATGTTATAGGGTGAGTCTCTTAGAAAATAGAAGAGTAAATATTAGAGTACTTCATTCTAACCAGTTGGGGTCCAAAATGCCCAGTTAAAATTCAAATAATTCCACCTATTAATAGGCTCACAAGTGGGAAGAAAGGTTCCTGAGACATTTTTAGACAATCTCTGGTAGTTCATTTAAAATATCCAACCCATAAAATCACTTTTTCAATATCCTCATTTACTATCTGCATAGCTTTCTTGTGAATCTAGGTAAAGTTCTCTCCATCCTTAAAGTTGTGGAATTCCAAATTGATTACATGTGATTTTGTAAAGTTTAGGACTAATGCTGAGTGTATGTGGAGACTTTATATTCCTATGTGATATACTATTATTAATGCATGTGGTGTCATGCTTGTCTTTGAATATATAATAGTGATAAGTTGCAAAGTCATATGGAGCTTTTGAATTATTTTGACCTCTTACTGCTACTTTGTCTGCTATATTAAAACCCAGAGAGAGTCCCAAGCTAGAAGATAAAAATCTACTTTCCAAAATATCCATATCCTACAAATGTTGCTCAGCAAAAGTTCACAGTGTCTTCCAAATTGTATTGTAATCTCTTACTTGCAAATCAATAATATACATGGAATTGAATTTTTAAGGAGAAAATGAAAAGGTAGAAAACCAAGACATTAGGTTTGAGAATATGTATTGAATGCCCTCTAACCAACTAACATTATGCTAATCACTTTCCAGCACATTTTCTCCAATTTAATTGTTTCTCAGAGAGTTTAATTAAAGAGGTAGTGTTATCCCATTTCACAGATTAAGAAATTAAGGCTCAATAAGTTATAACTTTCCCATGTTTAAAAAGCTAATAAGTGATGAAATTAAGATTTGAACCTATCTTTGTCGGTTTCCAAGGAGCTTTCTACTGCACAGGCCATAAAATTAAAGCCAATTATAGAGCATCTTTATTTGTAAGGGAACATTTAGAGATGAACTGGTTCATCCTCCATATATTATAGAGGGAAGCAGAGTCTCAGAAGGGGGAATTGTCTTTCTCAAGGTTACTTAGATGCGTAAAAACACAGATGTGGCCAGATCATAGAAAGTGTATTTCAAAAAAAAAAGAACGAAAGAACTTCAATTAGAGTTTATTTTTTGTGTGTGTGTTATACTTCAGAATACCTTTCTGGCATATAGTCTATAAATTTAGCATGGTTCAGATTTTTTTTTTTTATGTTCCATGCTACTTGTTTTGTTTAATTAACTAAAAGTATGAAAATTTCAGTTTTACTCATTTGTAGTAAGCATGAATTGTCAAATTTACCTTTATCAATTGTAAACATCCTATGCCAACATACTGTTCTCATAATTTATAGAAATGTTTTTCCAATATATAACAAGCAGTCTTCAGGTTTTAGGTGATGTCCCAAGAACTGCTCACTGTAAATGCCCTAAACTTGCAGTAAAAGTGCACCATTTAATAAGATGAATGATATTGCTCTTTCTCTTCAGAGAAGCAATAATGGGTAAACAAATGTCACTGCCAGGTAGCTTAGCTTCTGAGTAAAGCTTGTTATAATAGGAAGACAATGTGTAGTTATCAGGTAAAAACAGGAAGCCATCTATAATTTATGATGTCTTAATAGGCCCCAAATTGTTCTTTAATCAAAGAGTGGCAGTCTCTGAAGTCATTTGTGAGCTTGTATGACTTTTGTATTTAGTAATGTTGCATGCTCACATAATTGATATTAAAAGTAATACATTTTTTCTGAAATGTGCACAGTCTATTAAGAGTATTTATTGAACATACACTATGTATTTGGTGCTTGAGAAAGTGCTTCGAGTGAGAAGGAGAAATTCAAGCCTCAGCCATCCTGTGATGGACATACAGGACATTCTGGCCTCACATTTTCTGGCCCTTTACTCCAAAAATTTTTACCTCCATTCCACTCTGCTAGCCCACTTCCTGGACTTCATCATCTACCAGAGTCAAATCTTAAATTGTAAGCACCACTGTCTTCCTGTGGTTCTTACTTGCTCATCTGCAGGGCATTGATTTTCAATCAGAAGAAAGACCAGTGTTTATCAGAATCCCCTGAAAATTTTACAACAATCCTTCCTCCACCTATATACATTCTGTTTCTCTCTCGTGCGCATGCGTGCTCCAACACACACACGCACACTCTTACACCTTGAAAACACTCCCTATGTAACTTTGGCATCTTTTTCCTAACCCACCCTCACCCTCACAACCTGAGAACCACTGATTAAGAAAAATTCAGTTTCCAGATGCACCAGCTCTGTTTATGCCACTAAAAAGGTTTAAAATGAGTCAGTAACAAAAATGGAGTGCTCACAGACACCCCTGCTTTTACCCTATTAAGAATAACATCTTGGGGTAGAAAAAGCAGAGGGTTTAACTTCTTTTATTTTGCTGTTGCTCTCTCTTCAATCACATAAAGGGAGGGAAAGACCAAGCAGAATCCAAGGTGGGACCAGGAGAAAGTAAGCATCAAATAACATCCTCAGTTCAGACAAGGTTTTAAGCAGACAGGGTAAAAGACGGTGCAGATCTTTAGGTTCATGTTATTTAGGTCACAAGGATAAAATACTACACAGGGATTTGGCACAAAATGCTAGCCACGCAAAACAAGTTCTTACTGTCTTTGGTGTTTCTTCTCTTTGTATACTTGTTGCCTCTATCTAGGCCAGAATGTGGGGATTTGGGATCCTGGCCATCTCTCACTATAAAGTCAAAATTAAAACGTTCTGACTATAACTGGTTAACTTTCTAGTTTGTACCACATCTACTTTCTGATTATATCAAGATGAATTTTTCCATAGCAGCTCTCCTCCCACTCTGAAATCCACTGTTAACCTCCTCAGTGCTCCTGATTATCTTAGTTTCTTGTCTTTCTGTCATCTCTGCCCAATCAGAACCCATCAAACCATCTGCTTTCACTTTACTTGCCTTCAGAATGACTAAAAAGTTTCTAATAATGTTTATTCATTGTTTCTAACTGCATTTTAGACATGAGTGCTATGAAGCTCTCTTTTTTCATCCTATTCCTGGGGATAGAGGAAGTTTCCCCACTACTGTCTAAAATGTAGATTTTCATCTGACTTTTTTTGTTTTGTTTTGTTTAGATTTTATTTATTTATTTGAGTGAGAGAGAGAGTGACAGCACATGAGCAGGGGAGAGGGTCAGAGGGAGAGGTAGAAACAGGCGCCTGAAGCAGGGCTCCAACCAGGACCCTGGGATATGACCTGAACCAAAGGCAGACACTTAACTAACTGAGCTACCCCAGTCTCCCAAGTCATCTGACATTTTTAAACCATTTTCTTTCAGGAGGTCTGTTAATTATCCTTTTCTTCTTCACTGACTTCACCCTTTTCTTTCTTTCTTTTTTTTTTTTTAAAGATTTTATTTATTTATTTGGCAGAGAGAAATCACAAGTAGATGGAGAGGCAGAGAGAGAGAGAGAGGGAAGCAGGCTCCCCACCGAGCAGAGAGCCCGACGCGGGACTCGATCCCAGGACCCTGAGATCATGACCTGAGCCGAAGGCAGCGGCTTAACCCACTGAGCCACCCAGGCGCCCTGACTTCACCCTTTTCTACAAATGAGCTCAAGTCCTTAGTTTCGCTCTTAACTTCACTACTTGTATTTCTCAGAATAGTAATCTTTGGGGCGCCTGGGTGGCTCAGTGGGTTAAAGCCTCTGCCTT
>NC_081559.1:142602003-142619027 GCF_022355385.1 Mustela nigripes
CCGCGGGACTCGATCCCAGGACCCTGAGATCATGACCTGAGCCGAAGGCAGCGGCTTAACCCACTGAGCCACCCAGGCGCCCTGACTTCACCCTTTTCTACAAATGAGCTCAAGTCCTTAGTTTCGCTCTTAACTTCACTACTTGTATTTCTCAGAATAGTAATCTTTGGGGCGCCTGGGTGGCTCAGTGGGTTAAAGCCTCTGCCTTCGGCTCAGGTCATGATCCCGGAGTCCTGGAATCAAGCCATGCATGGGGCTCTCTGCTCAGTGGGGGGCCTGCTTCCCCCTCTCTCTGTTTCTGCCTGCCTCTCTGCCTGCTTGTGATCTCTGTCAAATAAATAAATAAAATCTTTTTTTAAAAAATGAAATAAAAAAAGAATAGTAATCTTTGCTCTTGTTTTCTTGTTTCTCCTCCTTATTTCTTATCCTTTTGCAATTTGACTTACAATTACATTTTATTACCAATAACATCTTAAGTAGTTCCTGGACTTTTAGAATTGTCACGAAAACCCCAGTCAACGTGGAAATTAAAAAATGATGATGTTCCAGAGGACTCAAGCTTCTCCCAAAGTAAAATTTAATGGTTCTATAATTCTAATTGATAGTTTGGCAGGGTTTAGCTGTATCATTAAGGATGGAATCTATGTATCCCAAGAAAAAAGTTCTTCAGGTTCACATCTTCCATCATATATGGTTGTGTCTTTTCTCTTCCACCACATTCTCCCCATAATATTTGCTACATGTCCAGGTCCTATAATCCTCATTTCTTCATAGGGGTGGTTGCACATATGTAGGCATTAGCCTGGAGCCTGGACATCCAGAGATGGGCAAGATTAGCTTGTGATGTTTTAGAGTTCTGTATTCCATTATACTCCAGGATGACTGCCAACAGTATCACTAGTTTCTCTCAAAGTAGCCATGTATAAGCAAAACCACTCAACTTCTTTGTACCCAGTCCCACTCTAGTTCTCTGAATTAGAACTAAGTGAATATATCAATTCCAGTGGTCAAATATAATGGACAGTTTGTGTATGTTTTACAAGCCTATCTTATGGCATTTAATCCTGTTCACCATGGGATTTTTTTTGAGATGTCTCCTTTACTTTCCTACTCCATTCCCCCACCCCCTGGTGTATGTATGAATGTATTTAATCCTTTGTTCCTTTTTTCTGGCAACTCCTCACTTTCTTTGACAAATCCCTCCTTCTCTACCTCCCCACTAAATACCGTGGTTCCTTGGGATTCTATCTTTACCCCTCTCTAATCCCAGTGTTCCCATGACCTCTTCTAGACTAACATCAATCACCAGTTTCACTGTGATGAATCCCAAAGGTCATTCCTGATTACCCAACTTACTGGAAAGCTCAATATGGACTTCCCAGAAGCATCTTAAAATTCAACATTCCAACACTAAATCCAGTGTATGGCTCCAATCCCAAAACTACTTTTCTTCATATGCTGCAGATCTCATATAATGGAAGCACTGATTTCTCAGCAATCTTATAATTCTTACAGTTCTCTTAACTCTTGTTCCTCCCATTTGTTTTTCACTTCATCAATTCTAATTCTTCTTGAAACGTCCCATTTCTTTTTGTCTGCATTATAACCCTTTAAATCATCACTTATCTAATATAATGCAATAACCTGCTGATCAGGACCTGCCTTGTCTGGCATTCTCACATCCAAATGAATCCTTCTAATACCTAAGTCTGATCGTTTCACTCCCCTAAACTTTAAAAAAAAAAAAAAAATCCTTAAATTTAGCTAGACAAAAAACTTTTTGGTATAAGTGCCACATATTATTTTTATATAATTCCTTGTTCTGTGTTTACTGTTTTCCTGTTCCTAAGATGTTCTTTTTCATGCTTGACAGCAAGTTCTCATTTGTCCTTTCAGATTGTGTCCCACTTTACCCAAAAAGAGCCCTTTTGACTTGCATCCTCATTCCCAAGCCCCACCCTAGGAAATAGCTATTCTATATTCCTTGATCCCCTAACACTTGATCTGCAAATGTATCTGGTTAGATCATAGCTATTTGTTTACATGTGTATCTCTCCAACTACAATATGAGCCCTTTCAGGGAAAAGCCCTGTTTTGTTCATCTCTGTCTCCTCATTGTCTATTAATACTCAGTAAATTTGTAAATGAATGTCTGCCCTGCTGAAGTTCACAAGGTAGTTAAGAAACAAAAGTACACACAGATTGATTAGGGAAAATGCAATACAGAGATAAAGTTGAGAGTTGAAAATAGTAAAGCCTGTATAATATTGCCTTACAGAATGTAAAAGCTTAATTTTTTTCTAGTTTATGAAATAGTGTAAATATTTTTATTTATTTTTTAATTTAATTTAATTTATTTTTAAAAGAGGAAATGGGGAGGGGCAGAAGGAGAGAGAGAATCTCAAGCAGTTACCACACCTGGCAGGGAGCCTAAGCTGGCTCCATCTCACAACCCTGAGATCATGACCTGAGCCAAAATCAAGAGTCAGATGCTTAACCAACTGAGCCTTCCAGGTGGCCCATTAATGTAACTATTTTTAAATTTGACTTTCAAACTGTATGCTGCACATTTACACAACACACAAGATTTGATATGGCATACAGAAATGAAATGTCCAATAGGATAATGTATAAATAAATGAGCAAATTAGAGTAAGTCATTCAGCTAAATAGTGACCTGGTAAAGGTATTTGGCATTCTATAGTACAAATTCCCTTCAGTTTGTTAGAATTGGGAATAGACTAAAAAAAGAAAAAAGGAAATTATATCATAGATTCCCAGCCTAAGCAACATACTAGTCAGAGAGCAAGATCTCTAGGGAGACTTGGTCTTTAAACAAGGGGAATTGAAATTTCTAAGAATATGCTTTGCAGAAATAACAACTAATGTACTCTTATAGGCTAAAGAAATGAGAGTTCTGAAAGAATATAATGAACTTCAAACTGGCAGAAATGGAAAAAAAGAAAATAATACAAAGGGACCAAGAGACATGTCTTTATACAATCAAGAAGGAAAGGACACTGATGTAGATGTATAAAAACTTAAGGTACTTTTCCTGAATATTATCTTTTCGAAAACACAGAAAAATAGTAGTGATCAAATTAACACAGGAAAACTGGCAGAACTAAAGAAGCATTGTGTACTTTTTGACTATGAAACTAAAAAGTAAGAACAGCCAAGGAAATGATGTAGGTTACTCCTAACAGAACACAAGTTTGCACTCTGGCTACCATGATTAACTTTACACATTTCCCTTGAGTAGGATGGTGTTACTATTATGACTGGCTTGTTGAATTTTTGTTTTCTTTTATCCCATATGTTTAAAATCCATAAAACAATATAGTCATGAATTTTAAGAGCAAAAAATTTTGTAAAAATAGCTATAGCTAGGGAGCGACAACTTAAACAGAACCTGCCTTCCTGGATGGTCCTAAATAAAATCCAGTAAATAATCATTTTTATTTAGGAAATATTTGTTGAGCATTTAGAAAGTTTAAGTCACTGTGTTAGGTAAGTAAGTAGTAAAATTAAAAAAAAAAAAATACCACAAAATCTTTGACTAATAGAAATGGAATATGTGACAGTGAACATATGATATGTGATGATATGTGTCATCTTCCCAGCTTTTTCCCATTGCCACTCCATCCCTTTATTATAAGGAATTTTCCTTCAATCCCACCATGTAATGAGAATTTACTTTTTGCTCAATGGATTCCCAGGACTTTGTCACACAGAATTGGAAAACAGGTTAGAGTGGTAAGAGGAAAAGGTTTTTTTTTTTTTTTTTATGAAGAATTAATATAAGGGTTGTTTGCTGAAAATAAATCAAGTAATGGTTGAAGTAGACCAAAAAAAAAAATTAAGTTAACATGTTTAAGTCAATTTGCACAATAAAAAGCTAAGAATTAGGGAGAAAATTAGAAAATCTATGAAACTGGGGATTCTAAAAGTTTGGGAGGGTTCACAAGAGATTACAATGAAGAACCAGTCAAAAATAATTAGGTAAAAAGAGCATTTTTATAGGCTATGAACTAGATCTTCTAAGAGATACATGTAAAGATTGAGAATACTTTTCAATTATTTCTGGTTTTTAGGTGAGACTCTTTTTTTAATGTGGCTCCATGCAAAGACAGGGCCACAGGAGACTCTAAGGTGTATTAAAGTATATTCATTTAATAGCAATGGCAAGACAAGTACATACATATAATAAATGTCTGAATATGATGAGCAATAACAGATGCACATGGAACATCCCATATGCTGGGGGAGAAATGCCACTCAACAGGAAAGATCATAGAGAAGAATGTGATGGAATGATAACCTGAAATATTCATTTCATTGAAGAAAAAGAGATTATACATTCTACATAGAAAAAATGACATAAATTGAGGTACATAGGTAGGAAAGCATAGGGTCATATATTTTTAAAATAATCCCAGTTTCCTAGAGCACAGTATATATGCTAAGTCTGAGGTAAGACACTGGGGTGTGGCTGACAAACCAGCTCTATGAGGTCACACAGAGGGAAGAGTGTGGGCATCAGGGCACATCTCAGGCACAAAGATCCTGAGAAAGAGGGCATCCATGCCAAGGAGTCTAACACAGAATCGAAAGAATTCTAAAAGTGGGAATTACGTTTTTGAAGATAGGTTAAGGGCTTGGAGATGAAAGTAGGATGTATTCCAAGGTTAAGAATCCAGTGCCTGCAAAAAGCAGACGTCAGAGGAAAAGCGAGAAGCAGAGGTGCATATAAGAGACACAGACAGGATCCTGCCTGGCAAAGCAGCTGCTGCTGTCCTTCATCCATTCTTTCCACTTGGCCCCTGACACACTCCTCCGTTTTTAAAGGCACCCTACCCTACTTCTCTGCTGACATGTGGTTTAAGTACAACAGAAAGAGGTCTTTTTATATTGCACCATAGAAAGGTGACTTTTTCTCAGGGAAATAATAACTATCAGGTTCTGACTATGTATTGGACACTTGATTAAATTGACTCTATTTCTCACAATTACTCCCAAATATGAATATACTTCTATCCTTATAAATGACCACCCTAAGGTGCAGAGAAGTTAAGTGGTTTGTCCAAGGCCATAGCAGTTTCTGTGTTGCTAAGCCAGGACTGAAACCTATGTTCAACTTCTCTGATGACAATTTCCCATGCTTTGTCAACTACGTATTCTTTCGGACACCAGAGCTGTCCAATAGAACACGCCAAACATGCATTTTTACATTTTCTAGTAGCCATGTCAAAATAAGAAAGCAGTAAATAACCCAATATATCAAAAAGATTGACATTAATATATCATCAATATAAAAATTAACAACACATTCTCTTTATTTTAGTACCAATTCTTCAAAATCCAATGTCTGTTTAATTTTTTTAAAGATTTATTTATTTATTTGACAGAAACAGAGACAGTGAGAGAGGGAACACAAGCAGGGAGAGTGCGAGTGGGGGAGGCAGGCTTCCTGCTGAGCAGGGAGCCCAATGTAGGGCTTGATTTCAGGACCCTGGGATCATGACCTGAACTAAAGGCAGACGCTTAATGACTGACCCAGGCACCCCCCAGTGTCTGTTTTATACTGATATCTCAAATCAGACTACCTACATTTCAAATGGTCTGGTTACCATATGGCATATCCGTACCAAAGAGCACATATCATAGGGCGCAAACTATAAGCCCGATTCTGTTTTCCAACAATTAAGTAGAGAAGGGATTCACTTTTGGGACAAAGGGGTGTAGAGTGTGCATGTTTGTGTTTAGTCCTTTCTCAATGATTCTCAACTTTGGCTTCCTGTCAGAATCACTGGGAACTTTAAAACGTATTAAGAACTTGACCTCCTTTCTATGGATTTTGGTTTTATTGCAGGGTAGGGCATCAACTTTTTTTTTTTTTTTTCACTTTGTTGAAGTATAATAAATATTAAAAAGTGCTCATGAGTACGCAGTTTTATGTATTCCCATAAAATGAACACATGCCGATAACTATCATCCAGATCAAAAAGAGTATTCCAATACCCTAGAAGTCCTCATCAGGTTCTCTTCTAGTTGCCACCCCCTGCAAAGGGCTATATCCGCTGAGACTGAATCTGTTCTTACAGAGCAGACCCTGGAGTTCAGCCCCAAACTATCACCTAATATGTTAATGCTCACTGTAGGTTGCTCTTCTGCAGGGTCCTATGCTTGGGTTTCTCAGGTCAATCTGTAGTCCCAGAAATAATGAATCCTATGCCAACCCATCCACTTTCTAGAGGATTTCTACCCAAGGAAACAGGTCATTGAAACTACTATATCCCCTGGTCCATGCAGGTCCAGTCTCCACTCGTCTAGAACCACTGGCTCTGTCTTCATTCAGCCCATCTTAGTTGCATAATCCCAAAGATTTGGACTTCCCTCCTTCCTGCACAATCCACCTATTTTCTCACCTGAGTTTTACCTCCCTCATTAGCAACAGATCATATGGACAACAGTTTTGTGAAACCAGTAATACTTCAATGTCCTGCTGAACAGGCTTTAATATAAGTCCTAAGTTAATGCCCTTTACCTTGGTACTTAATTGCCCAACTTTCTGCTCCAGGTCTTCTCATTACCACACAGAGCCTCTAGTCTTATAAATTCAATTCTTTGGAAAGAGCATTTTTTTCCCCCTCTCTACTGATCTTTTACTTCCCCAGATCCAAGTGATTTAAAGTGCATTTCTAAGAAAAGTTAAACTATGTCTGCAACAGGTGTTCCCTCATTGGTTTAATCAGGACCAAAAAAAAAAAAAAAAAAAATTAAAATATTTCCTAACTCAGGCCAGCCTGGGAAAATATAGAAGTTAATTGAATCTGTGAGTTCCATGCTACAATTAAGTCCTAAATAAACAACTTTTCAAAGTATTAAATATCCAGCAATATTCAGCCTGTCGTTTGTCAGAATTACAATTGCTTCACAGTATTGGTTTTTTCCTTGCTCTCAGAACAGTGTCTTGTGTACTTCCAGCCTATACAAGAATATTTTGAATGAGTGTGACTTTGCAAAGACAGCATTTGCAGCTGAAAATAGCAAAATATGACCATCTGTTCTCTTCCGTTCATGGTTCAATCTGACAACATCCTAACATAGTTGTCTTCCTCCATGACACCATTCTTCTCTGCCCACTTGCCTCGTTCCACAAGCTTCCCATTTGAACTTCTTCACTTACACTATGTCTTTCCATGTTCCTCTCCTCCTGCTCACAACTTTCCTCCATTTTATTGCTTCATAATTCCTACAACCCTCAAGAATACTCAATTAATTCCTTTCTAATCTCCATCCTCCCAAATCCAGCTTTTTCCCTTAAGCCCTCTGCCTCACACTTTCTATAGTCTACTCAGCCCTACCTAACTTTATGTGGGGAAAAAGAGAAAAAGGAAGAAGTTCTATAACGAGGCTTCTAAGATCAATCTGAAGTATGCTGGAAATATGGAAATAAATCTGAGGTATTGGGGAGGAGGAGCATAGGAAAAAATGAAGGGGGAAAAGGCACAAGTAACATGGTGGCAAGAGCAATTTTCACCTCTAATACTATAGATTTCCACTAAGCCATTTATCAACTATAGGAGAAGGGGTAGAGGATACCCCGTACCACCAACTGCCACCACTACAAGTTTTATACAAATCTGCCAAATATCAGAGAGACACCTTAATTTTTCATCTGTCCATTCACTGAGACTCCAAATCATTGATAATTTTAGGAAACACTTGGAAAATATATGTAGGAGAGACTGAATTTAATAAAATGGGCTCCAAATCCAGATTCCTTACTAATTCAATGTATGATCGCTCCCAATTTACTCAACTACTCTGGGTATAAGTTTCTTATCTGTAAAAGGAAATAATAATAGCATCTCTTAGGAATGTTGAATAATATTAAGAAGAATGTTAAAAAGTTGAGATTAGTTAGTACATATAAAGCACTGAGAACAGTGCTGGGCACATAGTATAGATGTTAGCTATTAATATTATTGTTGTGTTGTTATATGAGATATGCAGTCTAAGATCACTCAGAGAGCAGAGTCAAATGGCTTTTACCTCTTTTTAAAAAGATTTTATTTATTTATTTAGAGAGAGAGAAAGAGGGGGTGAGAGTACACTTGAGCTAGGGTCGGAGAAGAACAAGCAGACTCTGCACTGAGTATGGAGCCTGATGAGTGGCTCCATCTCATGACCCCGAGATCATGACCTGAGCCAAAATCAAGAGTTGGATGATTAACCAACTGAGCCACCCATGCACCCCCTTTCACCTCTAAATGGCACAGAGGTTTAACTTACTCGTTTATTGAACAAATATGAATGAGTTCCTTCTATGTGACAGGTACTTTCAGGATGGTAACTAAACAATAATTTAACCATAAGAATGATCTCCAGCCATGTAAAGCTCACAGACTGGTAAAGCCTGGCTTAGCTGGATCCTAGCAAATGAAATACTTAGAATATTTCCTCTAGTCTATTGTAGGAAAGCCAAATTGTGAAGAGCAAAATTCCAATCAAGATGAAAGAGAGCAGGGAGGGGCGCCTGGGTGGCTCAGTGTGTTAAGCCTCTGTCTTCAGCTCAGGTCATGATCTCAGCGTCCTGGGATCCAGCCCCACATCAGGCTCACTGCTCAGTGGGGAGCCTGCTTCCCTCTCTCTCTGCCTGCCCCTCTGCCTACTTGTGATCTCTCTGTCAAATAAATAAATAAAATCTTAAAAAAAAAAAAAGGATGAAAGAGACAGGGAAACAACTTCAAGACTCTCTAGGGGACATTTCAAGTTCATCTCTGATTTTTTTCTTAGAACTGTTACCTTTGAAGTTTCACAATGTCAATAAATAGTAGGAGACATAAGTTCTCAATAAAACAAAATGCAAAGCCATGAGAGACTGGCAGTAGGACAGAGGGGACCACTGGACAGGCTTAGTCATTTGATGATACTGATTTCCCCTGTTATCTCTTACTGGTACTTCTGGGAAGCTGTTTTATTTTTAGTCTTCTGATTCAAGCACAGACAAAAGCCGATTCTCTTGGTTCCCCTTGATAACACTGAGATTAGGCAGAGTCTGGTAAGCACCAAAGAGACCAAAGAGAGGAAAAATAATTTAGTTGATTGGCTTACTAAAGGAAGTTTTCTCATTTCTCATTTTCCATTTCTCATTTCTCATTTCTCAGTCTAGTTAACTATATTCCAGGATATTTCAAGGTCTTCCCATTACTCATGAGATCCTTTAAAAGGTAATGAGACACTGTCCAGAAAATTCTCCCTTTTCATCTATAGATGCTTTCTCCTATCCCACTTCCTGCACTAAGAGATTCCTCTTTTACTAGTTTGACAGCTCATGAAAGCTATCTTTAAATAAGTATCTCTGTTCACCATACAGACATA
The DNA here is from genome assembly GCF_022355385.1 of Mustela nigripes. Taxonomy (NCBI): domain Eukaryota; kingdom Metazoa; phylum Chordata; class Mammalia; order Carnivora; family Mustelidae; genus Mustela; species Mustela nigripes. Next base: position 142,611,391 of record NC_081559.1, read on the forward strand.
ATTACATGATTGATTTAGCACTCACATATAAGTATTTTCTTGTTGATTAATAAAGAAAAAAAGGTTCTAAAACCCCTCATAATCTCAACCAGCATACACAGGGGTTATGAAGCTTATCAGTCTATTTACCTGATCAGAAAAGTAGACTTTTAAAATTTTATTGCTATTAATAATAATTTCAAAATAAAAAGCATTTTCCTCTTAAACCTAAGAAAATTCTATATAATAGATAATCTGGTTAATCAAATATTTTTTATAATTGTCCTTGAATAAATATTTTTGTTGCTAAAGTACATTTCTCAGTCAGATAGGAAAATCAAGTTATTTAGCAATAGTTAAACCAATCTTTCCTTGCACATATCTCAAGTGAAGAATAAAAATATACATTTATATTTTCCTATGTTTCTACATTTTTCTATATTTCTATTTTCTACTTTGTATTTCTGTAAATATTAATAAATAGTAAGTTATAGATATCTGCCTCCTGGTGGCCATATGTGGTTCTAAAAGCAAAAAATACCCTATGTCTCTTAAAACACAACAGCGATTTTGTTTCAGAATTTTTTTAGAAAGCTGTGCACTCTGGAAAGCAATGGTGGGTCAGCTTAGTACCAAGAAGGGGAAAAGCAGCAATGGCAGTCAACATCAGTGCCTTCCAGGACACTGTGGAACACAATAGTTCCCTTTTAGACTCAACTGGCTTATAAGGCATAAATATATGTACATAAACTCCAAAAAGTCCTCATTAAAACCAGTTGTGATAAAATTTAAAAGTTTAGCTGGTAATTCTAATATGTTTATTACAAATATCTTCCCTTAAGTCTCAAAGTCCTAAGGTTACAGTGCAATATGCCTTTATTACCTCTAGCTGAACAGAATTTTCTTCATACTATTTATTACCCCCTGATACACCTCCTGATGTAAGGTCCCTTGTGTCAATCTGATATGGCCACAGAAATGTATGCTTCTTTGTTTAAGTACCTTTGCTTGGCAATAGAATAAAATCTTTTGGTAAGTATCAAACATGATTTGACAGGAACATAGCATTGCTTACTAAAACTGAAATGCAGGAGGTTTTGTCAAAATAATTTTTAAAACTATGACTTATCAAAATCTGATTCAATTTCTTAAGAGTTGCCTCAGTAGCAATAATAGTAAAATATGTTATATGTCATGTCACTAATAAATATTTAACATAAGTACTTATAAGCTTATGATACAGAATAATTTTTTAATAGAAGTCTCATGTTTCAAAAGACAATCTTAGTGCTATGATTAATTTTCCAAAATCTGTAATTTTGAGATTGTTAAATGAATTAACTTAAGACTAAGTGCTTAGAACATTTTTGATTGCAAAATGAGGATTTAGGTAGGAAAGTGATATAGAAAATATTTAGGAGTTATTTCACATACCTCACAATGTTCCTTTCATTAGTGGACTGAATATATATTATTTTAATACAACTAATAAATATAATAAAGCTAACCGAACCCAAATCACTGAACTTTTTTACTATTATTTTGAGAATATGAGTTGTATTATCATAGAAAAATGTCCTCTTAAATAATTGAAGGAAATAATAAATTCATTAAAAGAAATATTTAACTATCAAGGACTAACATTCATTTATTCATGATCTAGAGAGGGGAAAGGAATAAGTTTACCAAGGAGAAGTCTGACAAAAATAACTGAAATTATCTTTCAAAGAAGAAGGAGAAATAAAGACTTTCTCACACAAACAAAAATGGGGTAATTTGTTGCCAGTAGATAGATATGTCTTGCAAGAAATGTTTTAAAAAGTTCTTTAGAGAGAAGGAAAATGGTAACAATCAGAAACTGGGATTTACGAAATGAAAGAAAGAGCATCAAAAAAGGAATAAGTGAAGGTAAAATAAAAACTATTATTTTTCTTATTCTTTTTTTTTAAGACTTATTTATTTATTTGAGAGAAAGCGGGAAACAGAGAGAGAATGAGCATCTGAGTGGGAGGAGCAGCAGAGGGAGAGAAAGAATCCTCAAGCAGATTCCCACCAAAAATGGAGCCTGAGGCAGAGTTTGATTCCAGGAACTGAGCCACATAGGTGCCCCTATTTTTCTTATTTTTAATCAATTTAACAGGTAACAGCTTGTTTACAATAAAAAGAGCAATAATGAAAAAAAAAAGCAATAATGTATTTGATTTGGCAACAATGATACAAGGAACAAGAAAGAAGAGTTAGAATTATTTGTTTTTAAAATGTACTCACACTACCCAGGAAGTGACATAGTGTTATTTTAAAGTGGACTTGGATTAGTTGTAAATGAACTCTAGGCCAACCACTAAAAAAGGTAAAAAGAGGGAAAAAAGTGAAGAAACTGATATGCTAAGAGAGAAGAGTAAATGGAATCAGATGAAAAGGTCAATTAAAAATCACGAAAGGCAGAAAAAGTGTGTAACACAAAAACAGAAAAAGAGATTAGGGCAAGAAATAGAAAACAGTAATAATAATTATTAATTGAATTAAAGCAATTAATTTGGATGTTAATGCTCTAAATGGACCAAATAATAGATTTTCAGAGTGAAACAAGAATCAAGACCCAAATATATGCTGTTTACAAGAAACCCACACTTTGTACAAAGACATACATAGCTTAAAAGTAAATGGATGGAGAAAAATAAACCATGCTAACGCTAATCAAAAGAAAGCAAAGGGGCGCCTGTGTGGCTCAGTGGCTAAGCTTCTGCCTTCGGCTGAGGTCATAATCTCGGAGTCTTGGGATCAAGCCCCACATCAGGCTCTCTGCCCAGCAGGGAGCCTGCTTCCCTCTCTCTCTCTCTGCCTGCCTTTCTGCCTACTTGTGATCCCTCTCTCTCTCTCTCTGTCAAGTAAATAAATAAATAGAAAGCAAAAATACAGTTGACCCTTGAACAATGTGGAGGTTAAGAGCACCAGCTGCCCACAAAGTCAAATATCCACATGTAACTTTTGATTCCCACAAAATTTAACAGCTAAGAGCCTAGTGTTGACTAGAAGCCTTACCAATAACATATACAGTCAATTAAAACATATTCTGTATGCTATGTATTATATACATATATATTACATGTATATATTATATGCATTGTATACACATATAATATACAATATATATTAATAATATACAACATACATAATATACAACATATATTACATACATATATAATAGACAACATATTTAAATATATAATTAATATAACATATAAAATTTATTTATATATGTATATTTTTAAAATTTTTACAATAAAGTAAGCTAAAGAAAATGTTATTAAGAAAGCCACAATAATTTATAATTATGTACTGTTAAAAAATCTGTATAATACTGTACTGTAAAAATATCTGCTCAAATTTGTGTTGTTCAAGAGTCAACTATAGTTCTATTAATTTGGGAGAGAGCAGGTTTCAAATCAAAGAAAGTTATCCAGAGATAAAGAAGGGCATTACATAATCATAATGAGATCAATTTTCCAAAAAGACCTAAAATTCTTAGTATGTAGGAGCCTAACAACGGATCGTCAAACTATGAAAGGTAAAAGCTAATGGAACTCAAAGGTGAAATAGATGAATCCACTATCATTGTCTGAGACTTCTCTCCTCTACCAGAAACGAACAGATCCAGTAGTCAGAAATCAGTAAGGACATAGTTGAACTCAACAATATCATCAATCAACTGGATGTAATTGACATCTATAGACTACTTCATCCAACAACAGAATACATATTCTTCTCAAAATCAAAAAGTGATTTTGACTTTGACTAAGACAGACTACACTTCAAACAATTCTGCCTCATTTTTACAAAGGGACATCAGATTTAACTGAGTATTTCAAATGAATTATGTTGGCTGGTCTCCCATGTATAAGTGGCCAGGAAATTTTTCTTTTCTATACCATTTTATATTTAAATGACATTATAAATATATAAGTATTGGAATATTTAATGCGTCTTCACACGGCACATTTCTTATTCTTCCTTACTGGCTTCAGAGTTCTTTTTGCCAAGACTTCTGCAGTCTGTTAAATTTTTGTTTTCCATTGACAAGATGTTGCAGGCTTCCCCTTTTATGCTATAGATCTTGAATTAGCTATTTCTCTATTTAAAGAGCACAATCTGCGTGCTAAATGGCTAGGGATGCTCACTGATCCTGGGTTAGGCAAAATTTCATAGGGGTTTCAGCGAAAAGAGGCAAGAAATAACTACACAAAGATAGTGTATCATAAGTTCATATTTGTATTCACATTTCAAATTTAGAATTATAGTGTTTACTTAATTTCTCTGATATTTGTATCTCTTGGACTGTTATTTTTTTCTTTTTTTGAAGATTTTATTTATTTATTTGAGAAAGAGCAAAAGTGAGAGAGATCACACTGAGAGAGGGAGAAGAGACTTGCCTCTGGGTGGATAGCCTGATGTGAGGCTTGATCTCAACACCTTGGGATCACGATTTGAGCTGAAGGCAGATGCCTAACTGGCCGAGCCACCCAGGTGCACCCCAATTTTTCTTTCTTTCTTTTTTTTTTAAGATTTTATTTATTTATCAGAGAGAGGGGGGGAGAGAGCGAGCACAGGCAGACAGAATGGCAGGCAGAGGCAGAGGGAGAAGCAGGCTCCCTGCCGAGCAAGGAGCCAGATGTGGGACTCGATCCCAGGATGCTGGGATCATGACCTGAGCCGAAGGCAGCTGCTTAACCAACTGAGCCACCCAGGCGTCCCCCAATTTTTCTTTCTTAATGACATTTTATATACAGTATGTCAAAGCAAATAATTTGTTATTCATATATTTAGAATATATACAATCATACAGGCACAATATGATTACTGAAAACAATGTAGGCTTATACAAATCTTTTTATCCTTTGTGTATAGCTTACTATGGATGTACAGTTAAATTCGTGTCTTATAAAGTAACTTGAAATTATTTCTCTCTCTGTGTAGTTATGTCATCAACTATATACACAATTAGATTCATATATTTATGTTACTTTAATTTTGATTTCATTTGTTTCTTTCTTTTAAGATTTTATTTATTTATTTGACAGAGAGAGACACAGCAAGAGAGGGAGGAGTAGGGGGAGTAGGAGAGAGAAAACTGGGGCAGTAGGAGAGAGAAAAACAGGCTTCCTGCAGAGCAAGGAGCCAGACACAGGGCTTGATCCCAGGACCCTGGGATCATGACCTGAGCCGAAGGCAGAAGTGTAACGACTGAGTCACCCAGTGCCCCTGTTTATATGTTTCTAAAACAAAATACACTTAAAGAAATCAAGCCTCTAATTTTGTGCCCTTCATTCAATTTTCTGTCTTTCCCTTAGGTAACTTATAGATAGATAGATAGATCATAGGGAGACAAATTTTTTTTTTAGTATTTTTAAAATTTTACTCTAAATAAATTCATATTTTTATTCAGTCACTTAAAATAAACACCTTTTTTTTCACCTTGCTTTTTCCACTTCCCGGTACTTGTTGAAACTTCATATAAAAATATTCTTATAAAATATTTATATTTTATTAAAATATAAATACTTTTATATAAAATATTATTCATAGAAAATAAAATATTCTTCATTAAAATATAAAATATTTTAATATTATATTATATATTATATAAATATAAAAATATTCTTTATTATAGCCTATAAAATATTCTTCATTCTTTTTTATATCTGCAGAGTTCCTTTTATTTCGATAAATCATCCAATTTATGAACCTGTCTTTCATTGATGGACATCTGCATTGTTTACTATATTTTGTTCTTACCAATAGTACAACAACAAATATCACCATGGATACATCTTTCTGTATTTTTTTTTCCAATGCATCTTAGGAATAGATTCCTATAAACCGGATTTCTGGATCTGAATGTAAGTGCATATGTAATGTTGCCTGATAATGACAAATTCTCATTAGGAGTGAAATATTTTGCATTTCCACCAGCAATGTTTGAGTGCCTATTTTCCCACAGACTGCCAACAGAGTATTTTAGATGAGAAATGGTATGACAGTACAGCTTTAATTTGTGTTTCATTAGGTGATATGCCATTTATAATTTTCTTCTTAGAAGTATTTAGATTCCTTGCCCATTTTTCTATAATACTGTTGGTCTTTTATTTTACTCTTTTGAGAATCTTTCTATATATTAGATGTGTTAATATTTAGTTTATGGTTTAAGTTAAACATATTTAATGTATAATATTTTTCCGAGTTCATTTAAAACATTTTTATTTTGGTGTTTTTACAAAAAATATTTTCCACTTTATGTAGTAATGTATCAGTCTTTTTCACTATTACTTCTGGATGTTGAGACATAGGAGAGTTTTTCCTATTCCCAATTTGTAGATGAATGAATGCTTTCTCTGGTTCTTTTGTGATTTCACTTTTTTAATATTTAAAATATCTAGCACATTTGGAATGTATCATGATAGAACAAATCAAATTTTATCTTTTTTTAAAATATTTTATTTACTTGGCACAGGGGTGGGTGATGGAGGGAGAGAGAGAGAGCACAAGCAAGGGGAGCAGCAGAGGGAGAGGGAGAATCAGGTTCCCAGCTGAGCAGGTAGCCTGATGTGGAACTCAATTCCAGAACCCTGGGACAATGACCCTAGCTGAAAGCAGATGCTTAACAAACTGAGCCACCCAAGTGCCCTGCAAATTTCTTTTTTTTTTTTAAATATTATATTCATTTATTTGAGAGAGAATGAGTGTGAGAGAGCATGAGAGAGGAGAAGGTCAGAGGGAGAAGCAGATTCCCCAAGGAGCTGGAAGCCTGGTGCAGGACTCGATCTTGGAATTCTGGGATTATGACCTGAGTTGAAGGCAGTCGCTCAACCAACTGAGCCACCCAGGCACCCCAAATTTTATCTTCTTTCATATGTCTTCTCAGGTATACTAACACTACTTTTTAAAAGGTCTGTCTTTTTAATACTACATACGTACATTTGGAATGCCACCATTATCATATATTAAATAGTCAAATACAGTTGAGTCTATTTCTGTAATTTGTATTTTCTTCTATTTTAAATATGACTATACAAGGAAGAATCCTATACCTTTTAATTTTTTTTTACTTGTCTTATGCAAGCTTTATTTTTTATTTTACTTATTTATAAATTTAAATTCAATTAATTAACATTAAATGTATTATTGTTTTCAGAGATAGAGGTCAGTGATTCATCAGTCTTATATAATGCCCAGTGCTCATTACATCACATGCCCTCCTTAACCCCATCCCCCAACCCTCTCCCTTCCAGCAACTCTCAGTTTATTTCCTTTGATTAAGAGTCTCTGATGGCTCATCTCCCTCTCTGATTTCATCTTGTTTTATTTTTCCTCTCTTTCCCTATGATCCTGTCTTGTTTCTTTTTTTTTTTTCCTGTCTTGTTTCTTAAATTCCACATATGAGTGAGATCACATGGTAACTGTCTTTCTGTGACTGACTTATCTTGCTTAGCAAAATACCCTCTAGTTCCATTCCATGTCATTGCATATGGCATGATTTCTTTCTTCTTTTTTTTTTTTTTTTCTGGATGGTTGAGTAGTATTCTATTTTGTGTGTGTGTGTGTGTGTGTGTATACCACATCTTATATTCACATCCTATTATATTTACATCTACACCCTTTTA